>NC_091127.1:11870000-12170000 GCF_040183065.1 Periplaneta americana
CTCACTCACTCACTCGCTCACACACTCGCTCACACACTCGCTCACTCACTCACTCGCTCACTCACTCACTCGCTCACACACTCGCTCACTCACACACTCGCTCACACACTCGCTCACTCACTCACTCGCTCACTCACACACTCGCTCACACACTCGCTCACACACTCGCTCACTCACTCACTCACTCACTCACTCACTCACTCACTCACTCACTCACTCACTCACTCACTCACTCACTCACTCACTCGCTCACTCACTCACTCGCTCACTCACTCACTCGCTCACTCACTCACTCGCTCACACACTCGCTCACACACTCACTCACTCACTCACTCACTCACTCGCTCACACACTCGCTCACACACTCACTCACTCATTCACTCACTCACTCACTCACTCACTCACTCACTCACTCACTCACTCACACACTCGCTCACTCACTCACTCACTCGCTCACACACTCGCTCACACACTCACTCACTCACTCACTCACTCGCTCACACACTCGCTCGCTCACTCACTCACTCACTCACTCACTCACTCACTCACTCACTCACTCGCTCACACACTCGCTCGCTCACTCACTCACTCACTTACTCACTCACTCACTCACACACTCACTCACTCGCTCACACACTCGCTCACTCACTCACTCGCTCACTCACACACTCGCTCACTCACTCACTCACTCATTCACTCACTCACTCACTCACTCACTCACTCACTCACTCACTCACTCACTCACTCACTCACTCACTCACTCACTCACATACTAAAGCAGAAATAATAAAAGCTTGTTAATGGGGACCTGAAAAAAAAGTTAATTTTTGATTAATTCTTTAGACGGAATTTTATTATAATTAGTAGACTAATTAATTATTATACTCTCTAAATTTTAGTACGCAGAGGCAAATGTTGAAGCCCATCTGTAGGCCTACATTTTAATATGAGAACAGCTCTATAGATTTCTTTAGGCGGAACATCACGCCAGTATAAAAATGAAGAGAAAAGAAACTTGATACACATATTCACGTCGTGATCCAGTTCCCATTCTTGTGTGTATCTTGCATGCAGATGCAACGAGGAGTTCAATCAAGCTGTAAAATACTTCTCACGGTTCTACTCTGATTGCTGGAAACAAAACAATTTGCCTTTTTGTACGCTCTCCAGGATGCTTGGCATTTGGCCGCCTCGCATGTGGGGAACTTGACCCAGTGCAGAGGGGCAAATCAGACCACGACCCGAACGGTGGATGGAAATTAACATACAGCACTCGGCTGATGCTGCTCTCTAGCCGTGAAAGTGCACGAGAAGCGGATTCCTGATTTCACCTGTTTTTACAACGGTGCGTTTCTCGCTAGATACCTTCATTTGTTATTCAGTATATTCAGCAATACAATTTGTAACAGTACCCTAATATCAACTAAGTAGGTCTAATAGCCACATTCCAGATTCGTATGCAAAGACAAAAATATACCTATTGGTATATTCATACAATTTACTTAATAATAATAATAATAATAATAATAATAATAATAATAATAATAATAATAATAATAATAATAATAATACTTATTTACTGGCTTTTAAGGAACCCGGAGGTTCATTGCCGCCCTCACATAAGCCAACCATCGGTCCCTATCCTGAGCAAGGTAAATCCATTCTCTATCATCATATCGCACCTCCCTCAAATCCATTTTCATATTATCCTCCCATCTACGTCTCGGCCTCCCTAAAGGTCTTTTTCCCTCCGGTCTCCCAACTAACACTCTATATGCATTTCTGGATTCGCCCATACGTGCTACATGCCCTGCCCATCTCAAACGTCTGGATTTTAAGTTCCTAATTATGTCAGGTTAAGAATACAATGCGTGCAGCTCTGTGTTGTGTAACTTTCTCCATTCTCCTGTAACTTCATCCCTCTAAGCCCCAAATATTTTCCTAAGCACCTTATTCTCAAACACCCTTAACCTATGTTCCTCTCTCAAAGTGATAGTTCAAGTTTCACAACCATAAAGAACAACCGGTAATATAACAGTTTTATAAATTCTTTCAGATTTTTTGACAGCAGACTGGATGATAAAAGCTTCTCAACCGAATAATAACACGCATTTCCCATATTTTTTTCTGCGTTTAATTTCCTCCCGAGTATCATTTATATTTGTTACTGTTGCTCCAAGATATTAGAACTTGTCCACCTCTTCGAAGGATAAATTTCCAATTATTATATTTCCATTTCGTTCAATATTCTCGTCACGAGACATAATCATATACTTTGTCTTTTCGGGATTTACTTCCAAACCTCTCTCTTTACTTGCTTCAAGTAAAATTCCCGTGTTTTCCCTAATAGTTTGTGGTTTTTTTCCTAACATATTCACGTCATCCGCATAGACAAGCAGCTGATGTAACCCGTTCAATTCCATACCCTCTCTGTTATCTAAAATCTATAAATTCCAACCGATTGTGCTAATTCTTAAGGAAAGTGTTTAATATGCGTTATTAAACAGTATTCTATCACTCGTTTCGATTTCCTACTCAAGAAAGATTTTTCTAATGATGATGATGATGATGATGATAATAATAATAATAATAATAATAATAATAATAATAATAATAATAATCCGTGGCGCTACAGCCCGTGAAGGGCCAAGACTGACTGACCAGCCGGCTGCTGGCCTCACGCCCACATGCCGAAGCAGAGGTGGACGATCAGCCAGTCAGAATGGCGGTATCGTGTGGTTAGCACGATGATCCCCCAGCCGTTATAGCTGGCTTTCGCTACCTATCGTAGCTCTCCAAGTGCATCCCGATGCTGGGTGGGCACCGGTCCCATACACTGACCGAAATTTCATGAGAAAATTTCTTCCCCCATGAGGACTCGAACCAGCGCGCATTCCGCAACGCGAGTCCTAGGCAGATGCCTTAGACCACGTCGCCACGGCGCGAGACGGATTTTACTTAAATATTCATAACAAACATGAAATTACACTTCATTCATTCATATAGTTTTAATAATAATAATAATAATAATAATAATAATAATAATAATAATGATTTATTTAACCTGGCAGAGTTAAGGCCATACGGCCTTCTCTAACACTCAACCAGGAGTAAAGACTGCGTTACAAAAACACTACAAATTTACAAATTACACTACAATTTTACACTCAAAACTGAATAAGATAATAATAATAATAATAAAATATAAACAACAAATAAGAAGAAATCAGACATAATATATAACATACAGAAAGAAAGAAAAAAGCATAATAATATGTGAACAGCAGGTCAAAATAAATGAGGCATAAAAAAAGACAATTATTCAGAATAATAATAATAATAATAATAATAATAATAATAATAATAATAATAAATAAGAATAGTAATAATGATGATAATAATAATACTAATAGTAGTAATAAAATAGTGCGGTACAAAGTATACAGTGAATACAATATTTCTAAGTACACACAATAAGAAAAATTAAGATTATATATAGCTCAACTTACACATTAGAGATATAACATTATCGGAAAATATGAAAACAAAAATATAAAATAAGTTGAGTATCATTAGAACATAAAAAAAATGTGAATACGTGGAAACATGCAATACAACACTTGTCATAATAGTAAGTTAGTTTGGCAACTCGTCATAAGATAATTTTCTAACTTGGATTTGAAAGAATTCAATGTTCGGCAGCCCTTGACTTCAGGCGGCAGAGAGTTCCAGTGACGAGAGGTAGCAACAGTGAAGGATGAGGAATACAGAGACGATGCGTGAAGTGGAATTTCTAGCGTGTTATCGCGTTGTGATCGAGTATTAATATTATGATAGCGAGAGAGAGTATGAAATCGAGCGAATAAATAATAGGGGGATGAAGAGTGCATAATTCGATATAAGAGAGAAAGTGAGTGCAGATTTCTCCTCTCGTGTAACCTAAGCCATGATAACTTCTTGAAAGAAGGTGAGATATTATCATAGTATCGAACATTACAAATGAAGCGGACGCACGCGTTATGAACACGCTGTAGTTTCTGAGCGGAATCAATCCTGAGATCACTGAACAAAACGTCGCAATAATCGAAGTGAGGTAGAATGAGTGTCTGTACCAGCGTCTGTTTTAATTTAGATGGATAATGATACAATCTTTTTAGTGAATGGAGAATAGAGAATGCCTTCTTACATGTATATTTAATATGCGTATCCCAATTGAGATTAGATTCGAAATGTACTCCGAGATTTTTTACGGTAGAGCTAAACGGGATGATTATTTTATTCAGTTTCACAGGTGGAATATTCAGGTCGTTGACTTCAGGAATTAATCTACGGTTCGCGAACAGAATAGCCTGTGATTTACATGCGTTTAGGTTAAGCCCAAATTGTTGAGACCAGGAAGAGATGGAATCAAGATCTTCATTCAGACTATTAATGCTATCGTTTAGTGCGTCGGGACGGGCTGAAATATACAATTGAACGTCGTCTGCATATATTTGATATCTGCAGTGCTTAAATGAGTTGGAAATTCCATTTATATAAATAGAGAAGAGCAACGGGCCTAATACTGATCCCTGAGGAACTCCTGTGTCTACAGTACGCCAGGATGAGAAACGATTATTAGATATGACACGCTGCTGGCGGCCAGTAAGGTAGGAGTACATCCAGGTGATAGCACTATCAGAAAGGTGTAGCGTTTTCTGTGCAAAGGTTGGTCTGTCACTGCAAACCCAGCATTCTCCAATCTTTCCTATTTTTCCTCTTCATATTAGTCTCAATATATTATAGAGTAGCCCGCGCGTGTTTCTTTAATCGGCTGTTTTACGACACTTTACGAACTGCTGTTATATTCTGAAACTGAAATAAAATACCATTTCGGATAACGTAATAAATTACGTTCATCAATACTCTGAATCTTGATCATATTCACTTACTTTTGTACAAAATAATGTCGAAAATGTACACGTGGCAACGAAACCAAAACATTATAATGTAAGGTGACCTGATTCAAATTGATAAAAAAAGAGAACATAAAGTTTCAAAAAGGAGGACATTGTTCGAAAAAGAGGACAGGCTTAATATACTTTAAATTACGTCATTATCTATTTTATTACAAAATATTTACAGTACAGATTTAGGTCTATATCATACTTAACTATATATTAATATTTATTTTATTACAAAATAATTATGAAAAAATTTAACAATAATTTTACAGTTGGCTACATATGAAAGTCAGGGAGCTATGAAAAGAGGACAGATAATGTATATTTAGATTTAGGCTTAGGCCTATATTATACTTAAAATTATGTCAATATCTACAGGATGTTTTAAAAATACTTTGACAAACATTGGGAGCATGTTCCTCACATCAAAACAAGAAAAAAAGTTGATATAAACATATGTCCGAAAATCCTTAGCTTTTTAGTTATTAATGAAAGAACATAATGAAACATCTGTTAGATATTGTCAGCTTGGTAGCAAGTGTTGCAACTTTGATCAATTCAGAAACTTATAAAAACGGATCAGACTGTATATTTTTTTAAACGTTCAGTTACTTTTCAATTGAGAATTTCGATCTGATGTTGACTTTGAAAGGTTTCCTTTTGACTTTTTAATCAATTTTGCTAGGGTAAATTATGTAGGAAAACTGGGAAGGAGGAGGTTAAAAAATAACACATTTTGTTTGTTAAAGTGTACGTATCTATATTACACAGTAGCAATAATACAAATACAGAGTAATTAAAATTCATGTAATTACATTAAGTACAAAACAGAATTACGAATGCACAAGTTCCATAATTTATTTACAATATGCTCACCATCGTTCACGGAAGGAATAGGAAGATGCTAGGAGAATACTAGTTTATAAATTACTGCTATGACTACCTCGTAACGTTTATAAATGAAGCTATTACTGGAATAAATTTATTACTATATTTCTTGTGTTAAAGCTACCAAAATGTCTGTCATATTGAAAATCCACAGCTTATGTGATTTCAAAGCAAAATTCGTGCTTCAAAATTGCCCTGAGTATGTGAGAATGCACTGTCTATTATCCATGTGATATTCAAGGTGAAGGTTTCGCTTTGTGCAGAATCCAGTGTACGAAGGAGTCTGTCAATTTTGGGTTTGAAATTGTACACTCCTCCCTATCTTTGAAGAAGAAAAAATGAATAAGACCTCTATACTGCTTCGAGAGTATTCTCGATCGTATTTTCAAATCTCGCTTCGGTTGGATTACTTTCCGAAGATTTTTCTCAAATGTAAGGTAAATGTCAGATTATTCCATGGCAGATTCTCAAACTCATCTCGCTATTACCGCTTCTATCGATGCTACATAAGCGTGGAGTCGATACAGCGTCATTAGGTAACTGATTAAAAAGAATACTGGAAATGACACTTGATAAGTTTGCTGCTTTCTTGACAATGCGGATTTCTGAATAGGTTTAAGTACCAGTGTAAGTAATGAAATATATTAAATAAGATCAGACTTATGTTAATTATTTGCGCGAAACTGGAGAATTAGCACTGTAGCTTTGAACCGTGCCGTTACGGTTATGACCAAATTTAACTAAATACACAATGTTGCCAACATAAGAACATGATTTTGGTCTGTGATGTAGTTAGAAAGAGAAATTTGTTTCTTTTTCTCTCTACCTCTTTCGTTCTGAACATTACTGAGAGATAGCACCGCTGTTACTCTCATGTATTTCAATGATTTTTCCCTGGACCACCAATTTGTTTGGACGACATTTCTACATAGAAGATTAAGCTAGATCTTACAAGCGATCTCCAATTATTAACAGTATGGTCATCAAAATTGTGTGTCCATTTTATCTCGAACTAAAATCTCTCTCGCATTTTCTTTTGTTTCATCACGGCCGAATGGGTTTATCTCTTCGGTATCGTTGTTTCTAGTCGATAATAGCCTTTATGACAGTTTTTGTTTCGTAATATCGATAAACAATAATATAATAATTAAAGCGGTGAATAATTTCATGGCCCAAAAAAGTTTTTTTTTTTTTTTTTTCGTAAAAGGCTACATATTTTCTCTAGTCCACGAATAAAACTGCAACGCGGTCATAATTGCGTACTTAACGTTTTGGTGAACTTTGACCGGAAATTTACTTTCCGTTATTTAAATTATATTCCGTGAAACACACCTTTTTTCCGCTTTATATCGTTGTCATAACCTACTTTAAGGGGATAGGATGGTATTTTTTGGTGAAAAATTAGTAAATTTTCAAAAAATAAAAATTCTTTAAAATACTCTGTGATGTGTGGAATGCATAGCATAACATTTTGTGGGTATTTGTGCCCTTATCGGATGTTGAGTCGCCATTTTTATACTTCCTGCGTTATGGATTTTAAAATCACTCGCCCACTTTTATTGTTGTTTCCGGTAAATTAAATTTCCAAAAAAAAATTTTTTCTTTAAAATACCCTTTGATATGTGTGGAATGCATTGCATAACATTTTGTGGGTATTTATGCCCTTATCGGATGTTGAGACGTCATTTTTAAACTTCCTGCACTATGGATTTTTAAATCACACGCCCGCTTTTATCAGCTTCCAGTACTTCATATTTTTTGCTACATTGCCAGACAAAAATGGATATAATTTCTGAATTATTAAAGATACATGCATGAAATTTAGAACACATATATTCTTTAGACTATTAGGAAACTTTTCTCTGTAACAAAATTTTGTTAATTGATTTCATTTTAAAAATACGTCCGTTTGTTTGCAAGAAAGGAAATCAGAAAATTGTTATTGAATTGTAATAATTGTTTATTTTACAAACGTAGGGACTAATATCAAAATTCTGTTACAGACAGTTCGTAGAACATGCTTTTGAAAATACATTGCAAAAAACTGTTTGAATCTATCTTTAAAAACGGTTCAGATATATCGGTTTTAGTACACCCCTGCATTGTGTATATATATATATATATATATATATTTTCAAATTTGGGCCCCCAAATAATTTTTTTTTTTTTCAAAATATTATTTCGTTGAGTTGCCACAGCAATGAGCTCTCTACATACAAAAAATTAATATTTTACACCAAATAGAAAAAAAAGTTTTAAAAATACCATCCTCCCCCTTTAATATCTTGCTACATAATGCATTTTCTTTTGGTGCATTCAGAACACCACCGTTGTACTGCATAAACCTTGCACTTCACTAATGGAGCGAATTTTACTACCACCATTTCGATTGTCTTTTGTTTGACACGGCTCGGTACGGCCCGGTGACTAGTGGCCTACGAGTAAAGTCGACTATCGACATTGCTCTACCGTGCGTATTATCCAGTTGTTCCTTATTTTCTTGAAGTTATAGACTATAGCAGCTAGACTTTAACTGAGGATCTTTACAGGAAGCAGTGTGTTTCTTTATGACAGACATATAGGAAATTTAAAGTGTTTATGCTCGACCATACCGAAATGTAGTAATTATACACCTGGTAGCAACCCTTTAATGGACCTCATTAAAGTACACCTATTCATTAAAGTTCCGGTGTTCCACCAATCGGAAAATACCATTGTAGCAATATGAAAGCGCAAGTATCGATTATTCTCGGATATGCAATCGAAAGACAACTAGTTCTGTTACTATAATAATTAGCGTTAATTGTAAATAATATTCAAATAAATTCAATTTTTGTCATCTCGTTTTTCAATCTCTAATTCAATTTCAAGTTTATATCAAGATTAATGTTTATTTTACTCTCTAGATTATATCAAGGTCAATGTCGACATTTGTTTCTCGGAAAAAATCAATACTTTCGCGTCTGCTCCTCAGTCAGATAAGAATAACATGAATACTTACGAATAATTTCAAGTTAGAAATATGGTCGAGCATAAAAAGTCGTATGAAACTTGACTGTAATGGTAATTGAGACGCTCATATGAAAATTATGAAACTCGCTTGCGCTCGTTTCATAAACATACTCGCGTCTTAATTACTACCATTATAGGCTCGTTGCATAATGTACTGTTATGTGTTAAGCTTAAATCTAAGAAAGTAGTAAAATAAATAACAAGCACACGACCAATACAATACATTCTGCGTAAAATTAGAGATTATTAAGTGTGTATTTCAACTGTATCCAGAGAATAAAAATGACGGACAATTAATAATATGTCACAAAACATCTATAAAAAAAGACAGAAAGCGAATGGGACTTGTCATTCGTAAGGAATTTTCACTGGCTATTTCCTCTTATATAAATGCATATGAATCCTTCGAAGGTAGGCCTACTTATCGTTAGGGGCGTTTTCACTAGCTGTCCCAGTTAACTTACCATCTTAATTGGAATTACAAATTTAACGGCCTCGATAGTACGAACAGATTCAAATCTGGAAATGCCTTGTTTCTCACAAATAATCACAGCAATGCTTCAGACAGTTGGAACTGCTCCAACGAATAGTAGGCCATGCTCTCTTCCTTGCTTAGATCAAAACTTCAAAATGTTGTGGTTTTCATATGTATTTTAAGAACAGGAAATATCGACGAGACAGTTCGAAAGGAAAACAACTCAAAATTTAAAGTTTTGGGGAAACTATTCTATAGCTTCATGTTGCTGTGAAAAATCCAATTAACACACTAATTTCAGACTTGTAGCACACAAAATAAAAAGTAATGTCACTAATTTCAGGGGGTTATTCTTTGAAATATTTCAAGTTAAAAATTGTAATACAATTTTGCTCGTTTTTGTTTCCTTTTCGAGATAAAAATCGTTTTAGATAAAACATTTCATAGCGTATGATGAAGGATGGGTAGAA
Source organism: Periplaneta americana (assembly GCF_040183065.1). Taxonomy (NCBI): domain Eukaryota; kingdom Metazoa; phylum Arthropoda; class Insecta; order Blattodea; family Blattidae; genus Periplaneta; species Periplaneta americana. Next base: position 11,879,789 of record NC_091127.1, read on the forward strand.
CGGAGAAAAATTCTCTCCGGCACCGGGACTCGAACCTGGGTTTTCAGCTCTACGTGCTGACGCTTTATCCACTAAGCCAAACCGGATTCCAGTCCCGATGCCGGATTGAATCCTCTCAGTTTAAGTTTCACATTTTAGTTTCCCTTTAGTGGCCAACCCTCATGTACTGTGTCACAGATGTGTGACAGTGGCACAAAGTCCAACACACTATGTGCAGAGGTGCACTCATTACGAGTGACTAAGTGGCCGGGATCCGACGTGTTATGGGAAAGCTATTGATTTGATTCTGAATATGCTCATTCAGTTTAAGAGAGCAGTGTATTATGATAATAAATGATTGAAAGAATTTTAGTTTTGTCCTTTAAATGTGCAGAAATTTGATCCGAACTTTTCGTACTGCAAAGGAATTTTACATGTTGTACTTGTTCGGATCAAATTTCTGCACATTTAAGGAACAAAACTAAAATTATTTCAATCATTTATTATCATAATACTCTGCTCTCTTAAATTGACTGATGGCTTTCCCGAAACATTCTATGAAATGTTTCATATAAAACAATTTTTATCTAGAAAAGAAAGTAAAAACAAGAAAAATTACATTAAACTTTTTTGTTTGAAATATCTCAAAGAATACTCCCTTAAGTTAATGACACTATGTATATAGAGACTGCCTCCGTGGTCTGTTGGTCATTATTAATTACTAATTACTTAATTATTAATTAACCAATCATCACAAATATAAAAATACATCAGGACTGTCGCTGGGCAGTAACCTGAACACACGTTTCAGCGTCACATTGTTGACAAGTAACTCCATCTGTTAGCACAACCATAAAGCATCTAATAGATGCTATAGAGTTACCAACAACGAAAAAAAAAAAAACTATGTATATAGTCGTGGCTAACGAGAAAGACAGGCTTCTGCACGAATTGGAGTCACGTGTTTATCATGGTCTAGTCATGGCCAGCTTGACAATCACCTAATATAAATACATGTTCAAAGATCTAAAAAACAAAGGAATTGCTATATTAAACTAATGTTAAACGTGCATTTATATATAAACCTTTTCAATGTTGGCTACTTTACGGTGTATTGTATAAAACATTATTAAAGAATTTGGAGTAATTTCAACGACTTTGAATTTTTCACAGCAACATAAAGGTTTAAAATGTAGGTTTCTCAAAACTTTCATAATTTTGAGTTGTTTCGTTGTTTCCCTTTTGAAATGAGCCGTGTAGGAAAAGTAATTTCCGAACATTCATCGAAATCTAACACAAGCGATACAATATGGTGTCTGATATTTACAATATAAAAATCAGTCGTATAATAAGTTTAGGTTGCTAAGTAACGCACGTGGTTACACATAAAACGTGATCATTCCTCTAAATCGAAACTGTACACTAAAATCATACACTTTATACTATATTGCTGTTACAAAAATAAATAAGTCTTTATCAAAACGTTATTCCGTCGCAATTGCACAGGTACTAATGAAACTACTTCTTGAAGCCACTTATTTTAAGTTTCTGGGGGCTCCGTCCTGTCTAAGACAGTTCTGATAGTTTTGGCTAAACGTCAATCACGTCTATGCCCACCTCCCCCATCATAAGCATTCTGCGTTGAATGCTGATCTTCATCTGATTCAGGTCTTCAAGCTGCGAATGACCCATTGCAGTTACCAACACCGCTTTTCTTCCTCTGTTTCTCCACAAGGCTTGTTCTTCTCGACCTGAGAAACATAAAGAATCGTGAAAGTTAACAAGCAATTCATAAATAAGTGACTTGAAATTTGGTCCTAGATACAATGTTGCAACATATAGGAAAGCACGTGAGATCGCGAATGAGGATATTTTGTCTTGGTCTTCAATTGACTGTTTTAAAATACAGCAATGTAATTGCACTACCTATTGAACAATGTTATAGTTATAATAAATACTAGTGGCTTGTGCAGCAAATGGTGCAAACTAAGTTCATTGGACGTTCAAATAAAATATTTTCAGATTTATTTTCAATGAAGATTACCAGACATCTTGAAAGTTATATTCTTCCATCATAATGAAACATACTCCTTCTGAATGTTTTTTTATGCCAAATACTTTTTCTCGAACTTATCCACATTCAATTTTTGAGTTTCAACGGGAAAACCAGAGCAAAAATGTCAGGACGATCAATGGGTTTTTCATGTGGGAGTAAAGCAATACCGTAGATATTTCAGGTCATTGTAGGCGAAAGTTAAAATAATATCAGGTTTGCTATGCTTTCGAACAATAGACATAGCATTTTGGTATAGCTGCTGCATGTAGAGCTTGAAATGTAGAGCGTAAATTCATTTTATCCTGCTAAGAGATCTTGCTGAAATGATCGGGAGACTACACAATTTTCTAGGCCTCTTATTTTATCAGTAAGTAATACCTTTTGGTTTTTCCTTAGGAACTGCAATTTTTGCGCTCTCTCGAGCCAATACTGAAGAGAATGACTCACATAAATATCTACACCACACCGCCATTAAGTATATGAAAAAGACCCAACCCCACTTAATTAATAACTATAAAAATATTTAATTTTTAATAACAATATTATTATCTTATCTTACGTAAGTTTTATAGTTTATACAGAGTGTAACAACTTTAATGTTTAGAATTTCAGGAACATGTTCCCTGACACGTTCTACGTTGATTAAACCTAACATACCTATATCCGAAATTGAGAGGTTACAGAGATAACAGAGCTGGAAAAAATGGAACTTCTTGCAGCTCCAAGCATTATACCGTTTATACAAGGCCTATTTTATGACATTACTAAGTAGAGATACATAAGAAACATTTGAAAAGCAGTGAATGAAGGAAATTTTACTTTTACTTTTAAGAGAAATTAAATTAAAATTGTTTACAATTAATCATATTTTCCGCAAGAAGTATAGTGTTTGGAATCTTAAGGACATTTTTTTCAACTTTGCACTGCTTCTTTCATACTCACAAGTAGTTGATATTAAAATGTAATATGGTAATAATAAAAATAATGCCATAGACATGTCACTTTCGGAAATTGGTGTTACTTCTTTCAATATTCAGCGATAAAATTAAACTCAAAATATTTAACTTTGGGGTACAAATACTCCAAACCTATAGAACTTTGGATATAGGTATGTTAGGTTTAATCGACGTAGAACGTGTCAGGGAACATGTTCCTGAAATTATAAACATTAAAGGTGTTAGCCTACACCCTGTATACACTAATAGTCAAACATTTTCGATCATAACTATGGATTTGTGGTTAAAACAGGGATTTCGTTTTGAATATTCTATCTTAATATCGAAATATACGTAGCATTTATTGATTTCGTAAAAGCATTTGATAAAGTTAACAAAAATAAACTTTTTGAGATTTTATGTCATGATAATGTACCATATCAAATCAACTTTTCCATAATTTATATCAACAAAATGAAATTGCCATAAGAACTGAACGCGGAACTACTAGCTATACTTCAATAAACGAAAGTATTAGACAAGCGTGAGATCTTTCCCCTATTCTATTTTCATATATATGAATCATATTTTGTACATTTGGAGGCAAAGTCACCATGATGGAAATCAAATTAATCGAAACACTTTTCTCGATACATTATCGTTTTCCAACGATCAGGTTCCTATCGCTAAAACAGAAGATGATCTACAAAAGGCAGTTTATAATCTTTAAATAATCGCTTCAAATTTCAATATGAAAATCTCAACAGAGAAAACAAAATCATGGCATTTTTAGGACAAGATCCAATTCCAAGTAAAATCATGATAAATAATAAACTAATTGAACGTGCCAATTCATTCAACTATTTAGGCTATAATTTATCTTATATTAGGCCTACTGATGTAGATGTGCCAAGCAAAAAAGTGTCTAAATTTATAAAAATCACAGGAGTAAGCAACACCGTCTTCAAACCCTCTCCAGTTCAAAAACTTACGAGGCTAAAAGTCTATAAAACACTAGCTGGTCCAGTTCTGACTTATATGTACAGTGAGGCATGGACAATCAGAAAAGCTGATGAGAAAAGGCTAACGGCAGCTGAAATGAGGTTTATGAGACGGACAGCGGGATGCTCATTCTTCGAACACCGTAAAAATGGAGACATACTGAAAGAACTGAAAATGTATCCTATAGTTCATTTTGTTCAACAATATAGACTTCAGTGGAAGAAACATGTCGAAAGTATGGATCGAACTAGATGATCTAGACAAATTCTTGCCTATGTACCAAGAGGAAGGAGAAATTTGGGAAGACCACGAAAACGCTGGTATGAGACTGTTTGAATTTCACAAGTGATACCAACAAGGCACCACTTATGAGGCAACTAGGAACTAGGCCAGGAGATAATGGGGCAGGATGGCCAGTTCCTTTTTCCTCCATTGCATACATAGCCGATTAGCTACATATTACACTAATCAGACTTCAGATGTATACAAACAATTGTTCTTCCTCTAACACATATCGTCAAGTGAGATGTACTGCCTGATAATAGATGTACATATCAGCCAAAACTTCAATCAGAGGCAATTTTAGACATTATAAGAATATAAATTATTGAATCCGATGTCGAAATTACTGGTTCTAACGAAGACTGTTAAATAAAAGGAAAAATGTTTCGTAAGAAAAGTACAACGACAAAATACTCAAGCATAAAATATAGTATAAAATTATGATAACTGTTGGTGTTGTTAAACTATTCATTGTAAAAAATTATGAGTCAGTAGACTTCCGCCCTACTGGCTAGATTTTTAATAGATCCTTAATACCATAATGACCTTAGATTTATTTTTTTAATGTTTCACATTTTGTTGCTGATGAATTTATATTGGCATTATCGATATAACGTTATGATTTTGTTAGCTGAGGTAATAAGTAAGCTTTTTTTGTAACCATGCCATGAATACAGTTGCCATTTGATCCGAAAATGTAACTTCTTTTCACTTCAGTTTTTTTTATCAATCCATTTCTGAGAAAAAAATTATATAAACATCTCTGCTAATGTGTCTATAAATGCAGTACCCAGTACTGCTTTTCTACTTCCTGATGTTTTTCAGAACTTATAAATTACAGATATTAATATGTTCTAGAAAGCAAAATATTGAAATATCTATAATATACATATAGACTATATTAATTTTTATATGCTATGTATACCACTTTCATATAATTTTGTAAAATTACCTAGCAATATGAAGTAGGCTACAATTTTGAGTTTCATATAAGCAGAAATTCCTGTGTGCAGATGATGTTAAACGTCGGACTAACAAGTGAAAAGTGTTTTAAAGCAACGAGTTAGATTTCTTACCCGTTGGTTTTAAGTGTGAGCGATTGTGCCATCTGGTGGAAGGCAAATGAACTTCTTGGTCTGTTTCTGCAACTGTCCGCTAAGAGTGATAATGTTGGTAGCGCTATTAGCAGTTGCAAAAAAACTGTGCCTTAGTTCTCATTGTAGATTTCGTATAGAGAAGGTCCGAAAATTCCTACATTTCCATATTTTTTCCCATGGGTCATAACTATATGTCGATAAATGATCTACATTCATTTCTTGGTTCCGATTCACTTTTAATATATAAAATAATATGATAAAACTTTAAAACTTCAATGTTTTTAGAATGTATTAAGAAAGGTAACATATCTGTTTCTGAAATTTGGACTAAAATTCCTAATTCTGAGATTTTATTTTTAGTGCCTTTTAAGGTTGTTAGACGATTAATTTAGAAAAGGAAGTATCGCTTAATTTTTAATGTATCTAAGAGAAGGATTTGATTAAATCATCAGCCCTCCAGTGAGAGTGACCACAAGGATCCTGAATGTAGAACAGTTATGTTTTTTAAGTCCTGGTGTTGTGGAAGGGAAGGCCTGATGGCCTTAACTACACCAGAATAAATAAATAAATAAATAAATAGATCGATCAATCAATCAATCAATCAATAATTAATTAAAAAATACTACATTTTGGATTTGGGATTCGCTTGATGCCAAAATATAATATTGACAAAATTATCTTTCTTGAAAATATAAATGATATTGAATAATATGTAGTTATGCTGTAGATCGTGCTAGGTAGTCTAATGGTTGCAATGCTTGCCGTTGGGTTGGATGTTTGGAGTTCAGACACTCTGGTAACATTTAAATTCAGCTAGCCGAAACACGCACTTCACTTTTTGCTGTGGTGTCCACATTTTACGTTCAGTTAGAATGATTAATTAATGTTGATTGTTAGCAATTGGTGACAGAAATCGCAATAATAAATCGTATCTTTTTTATTTCTTCTTCAATTTTCTTGATTTGTTGTACAGAGTTCTAACATTGTTGTTATAAAAATAAAATCTTGAAGAGTTTCTGCATCCTGTGCCAAACATATAATAAAAAAAATATCCTTCTGTTAAAAAATGGTGAACAATCATTTCTTGATACCTCTAGCCCGGATGTTTAATATATTTTTATCTATCACAACTAGAAAATAAATTGTGAATTTCTTGTTACTTAACAACTTAACTAGTAAAGATAAATTTTCATACGCATAGAACTTTTTTTTTTTGGTGAAAATCAGGCCTAAATATTGAAATAGCTGTCTTGAGTTTTACACCTGGTTCATCTAAACTCAATTAAAAACCAATTTTAAATGCGTACAACTGCAATTATTCATGTTTATCGAACCATCAGCGCTCATGTGTGTTCTACATATGTGGCCGTGAACATACTCCTTTCACTGCGACAGAGAGACTAGCCACACTCAGTGTCAGCGAAATGTAGATAACCCTGCACGATGCATTGACCAAGATGTAGAGATCGTAGGTCGCCTTCTGCAAATCAGAAGGCCGTGAACAGCAGTAGTTATAGATCTATGTATTTGTTTTCAGTAAACGATTTTGCCATGATCAATAATAATAATAATATTATTATTATTATTATTATTATTATTATTATTATTATTATTATTATTATTATTATTATTATTTGAAGTCTGGATTTTGTTCTAAATGTCGAGATTTTTGTCGCAAATTCCAGTTTAGCCTTCATGCCTTTGTATTTTCCTTATTTAAAGTCTTTTCAGTATTTTAAGAGCTGATTCATGCAAGAATTATGAACATTGAATATAGGTCTAACAGATTTCTTATCGAAAATAATTCAAAACGGCGATTTACTCGAAATAGATTATAATAACATCACATTGTTACAGGTTGAGGAGGCTTTTCAATTGCGAATAATCAATGTCATGTTAAAATGTTGTGCTACAAATTTCGCCTGTAATCTTTTCGTAGCAATTTCACAACCCTTTCAAATTTATAAATGTAACTGAATCGTCTTCATTTGACATCACATGCGATTGTTTATGTATGATAATGATATATGTAGATATAATTAGTTCATACATTTTATACTAATTTCTTTATAATTCTCCATTCTCGACAACCATAGCTGTTGATAAAGCGTCGTAAAATAACCGACTAAAAAAGAGATTATACAGCCCTACTCCATGATAATTTGATAATTTACACTGCTTGCAGTAGGCAATATGTGCTGTGAGACTTTTCCTTCTTAAAATTAGCTGTACTGTACCTTGGTAATTCTTCGCCTTCCTTGAGGGTGGACGCCATCGGCCGGTCGCCTGTCTCAGGCAGGAACAGCACACTCAGGCCCCCCACCACACCGAACACGCCGAGGACACCCATGGGGACTCGCTCGTCCATTCCAGACTGCGAAGAAAATTAAAATGAATAACGCGCGTGTATTCACTCTTGGAAAAAGAGGCACTGCAAATAATATTAATTGTCGTTATCAACTCTGTCCTTCACTAATTCTAATAACAGAATAATAGGTAGCTACCGGCGTAACTCAGGCGGTAGCGCGTTTGCCTTCTGAACCGGAGTTGCGCTCGGGAGTGCGTTCGATACCCGCTTGGGCTGATTACCTGGTTGGGGTTTTCCGAGTTTTTCCCAATCGTACGGCAAATGTCAGGTAATCTATGGCGAATCCTAGGTCTTATCTTACCAAATACTATTTCACTATCAGCAATTCCATCGACGCTAAATAACACAATAGTTAATATAGCGTCGTTAAATACTTACTTACTTACAAATGGCTTTTAAGGAACCCGAAGGTTCATTGCCGCCCTCACATAAGCCCGCCAGCGGTCCCTATCCTGTGCAAGATTAATCCAGTCTCTATCATCATACCCCACCTCCTTCAAATCCATTTTAATATTATCCTCCCATCTACGTCTCGGCCTCCCTAAAGGTCTTTTTTCCCTCCGGTCAACCAACTAACACTCTATATGCATTTCTGGATTCGCCCATACGTCCTACATGCCCTGCCCATCTCAAACGTCTGGATTTAATGTTCCTAATTATGTCAGGTGAAGAATACAATGCGTGCAGTTCTGTGTTGTGTAACTTTCTCCATTCTCCTGTAACTTCATCCCGCTTAGCCCCAAATATTTTCCTTAGCACCTTATTCTCAAACACCCTGAACCTATGTTCCTCTCTCAGAGTGAGAGTCCAAGTTTCACAACCATACAGAACAACCGGTAATATAACTGTTTTATAAATTCTAACTTTCAGATTTTTGGACAGCAGACTGGATGATAAGAGCTTCTCAACCGAATAATAACACGCATTTTCCATATTTATTCTGCGTTTAATTTCCTCCCGAGTGTCATTTATATTTGTTACTGTTGCTCCAAGATATTTGAATTTTTCCACCTCTTCGAAGGATAAATCTCCAATTTTTATATTTCCATTTCGTACAATATTCTGGTCACGAGACATAATCATATACTTTGTCTTTTCGGGATTTACTTCCAAACCGATCGCTTTACTTGCTTCAAGTAAAATTTCCGTGTTTTCCCTAATCGTTTGTGTATTTTATCCTAACATATTCACGTCATCCGCATAGACAAGAAGCTGATGTAACCCGTTCAATTCCAAACCCTGCCTGTTATCCTGAATTTTCCTAATGGCATATTCTAGAGCGAAGTTAAAAAGTAAAGGTGATAGTGCATCTCCCTGCTTTAGCCCGCAGTGAATTGGAAAAGCATCAGATAGAAACTGACCTATACGGACTCTGCTGTATGTTTCACTGAGACACATTTTAATTAATCGAACTAGTTTCTTGGGAATACCAAATTCAATAAGAATATCATATAATACTTCCCTCTTAAAATAAATAATAATCAAGTAAAAAAAATAGTAGGTATACGTTCAATTCAGTTTCAGTAGTTATTTTACACCGTATGCCTCCAGAATATAACGATTTTTTTCCTTCAAAATAAGTCCATGTTGTAAACGACTTACATTGGGACGCTGCCTTAGTGTAGTGTGGTATAATGTCTAAGTAGATATATTTATTAAAGACGATCCAACAATATGGGCTTAAAATAAGTAGAGAAACAGTGAAAATATGAAGACTGTGAACAAAATTCTCAAGCAAGGTTCTATATAGTTATGCTCTTGGCTATCCTGACTGACGGCAAATCGTCGGTTTACAAGCAAAACACATTAAGTCAAAAATATTACTTCTGAAAAAAAAGGTGTGTATAATGTACAGTAAAAAAAAACCGGACCGACCCTTGTAGCTGATTTCAGAGCCTTGTTCACTGAGAGCACGATAGACTGGTAACTAAGACTTTCGTGGTTCGAATCCTGCTTGGGAAGGAAAGTTTTTTTTTATCCTTATTCAAATTTATTCCCAATACTTTTCGATTGCAGCGATATTTTACTACTTAATGAACCTATTATTTCCAGAACATGAATTTTATCAGCAATCGAAAAGTACTGGGAATAAATTTGAATAAGGAACAAAAAAAGTTTCCTTTCCAGTCAGGATTCGAACCACGAAAGTATTAGTTACCAGTCTATCGTGCTCTGGAGTGAACAAGGCTCTGAAATCAGCTACAAGGGTCGGTCCGGTTTTTTTTGCCACTACTATACATAATGTATGTATATAAACTTAGAATTGTAAAATCAAATACACATAAAGAGAAAGAACTTAGTAAAAATAATATTTTGAGAATTCAATTTTGTCAAGAACTTTCAAAACACCTTTTTCTCAGTATTTTTTGACTTAATGTGTTTTGCTTGTGTAAACCGACGAAATAAACTACAACTATTTGGTAGTGAGGCATCCTAAAGAGAGCACCGTTTTAAAAATTGTCTTTTGGTCTTTAAATTTCTAACTGACGTTTGGTATTGGCGACTTGTTTTGTAAGTTAATTAGTTACTTTTTGCTAAAGAGATAAATTGGTGTATCTTGTGCAGTTTTGCTGTATAAATCGTTTATGGGGCTCATTACATAAATAATTACGAATTTCACTCTCAATATATCATTACTGCATTATCACCATATCACCATATGATGTGAATAGCATTTGAAGTTTAAAAAAAATGTTAAAATAATACTGAATACTTAGGAAAGCGGTTCGAAATAAATTTGAATGGATGAATGAATGAATGAATGAATGAATGAATGAATGAATGAATGAATGAATAAATAAAGAAAGGCATAGGCTAAATGAATGAAGGAAGAAATTAATGAATGAATAAATGAATGAATGAATAAATAAATAAATAAATGAATGAATCAGTCAATCAATCAATCAATCAATCAATGGAGAAAGGCATAGGCTGAATGAATGAAGGAAGAAATGAAAGAATAAATGAATGACTAAATAAATAATAAATGAATGAATGAATCAATCAATCTATGAATGAATGAATGAATGAATGAATAAATAAATGAAGAAAGGCATAAGCTAAATGAATGAAAGAAGAAATGATAGAATAAATGAATGAATGACTAAATAAATAAATGAATGAATGAATAAATGAATAAATAAATAGAGAAATAAATAAATGAGTAAGTAAGTAAATAAGTAAATAAATAAATAAATTTGAAATGTGAAATTTGAAAGTTAGAAAATTTGATATATATATCTGTGGCCGGGAGGAAAAAGGTCTTAAGTCAATTTTTTGTGAAAATGAGATTTTTATATATTCTGAAAGCGGAAACAATTCTCTACAATCTGGTAAAACGGCTAAAGTCAAATAAGACTCCTGACTGGATTTATAGTGCATTACCAAAATATGTCCTAAGTACTTTTTGAATCGAGCACACACAGAATAAAGGACTTAAGTATATTTAATACCACAGTCTAGTATATACAGCCGCGAAGCTCAATACGTAGTAAATATGCAAATATTAGATAGTTGCTCACCACTAGGATCGCTAATATCGCCTCATTACAGGCAATGCAAAATAGTACCGTCACAGTCTATTGTTTCTAGCACCCTCAAAACTCAAGCTTCGTGACTGTATATAGTAGACTGTGTTAATATTTTATTCCTTACAAACCATCACATGTTTTCTTTCCATGCTTCCCTATTAAAAAGGTCTAAATTGTATTTTAGCCATTTTATCACATACTGATGCCCTTTCCTTTTAAAACTTTAAGCACCAGGTAAACAGTCCTATAATTGTTTAAGACCCATTTTGCATTCCTAATAATTTACATTTCCCATTTAGGTAGATATGAAAAAGGTCTTATGTTTAATAGTCCCTTCTACTAAGTTTGGCTTCTAGCCTTAAAAGGGCTTAAGTGCGGCTATTTTTGGAAATAATCAAGAAAATTGTTAAATGAGCAACATTACCTATTTTAGAAGAAATATAAACAAATAATATCCAGGAAAAACCTCTTAATTAAAAAAACTCTATAATTGATACCAATTTCAATCTTTCTACTGCTCTCCTGAAAAGTATAAAATTTTTACTGAAGATCTTTTTCCTCCAGGCCACAGATATATAGGCCTATATATATATATATATATATATATATATATTGGAGAGAGTTGACACCATCTTCTCTGTATGACTCACCAGGTTCCAGAGGTACGGGACGAGCATGAGGGCGATGCCTGCAGGGACGTTAGAGGAGCCGACGCCCAGGTTCCGCACCACCGTGGGGAAGAGCTCTGCCGTGAAGACTGGCATCACCGCGTTGGACGAAGACACGGAGAACTTGCCGACCATGGCGAACATGATGGTCAGCCACTGGAGGTTGGCCTCACCTGCACACACCAGCCTCGATGAGTTTCAGAAGGTAGGTTACTACTTTGTCATCAAATTGATAGTCTACAGTCCACTGAACAAAGTTTACTGAAGTTTTCCTTTATCTCAAACTTTAATTTTACTGTAACTAAAAGTGTGTTTGTAGAATGCGTAGTAGCTACTGATAATATTCACCGATTCTATCTCGTTCTTAATTTTTGGATAATAGCAACAGAGTTGAACGTACAGGAAGCCGCTATTTCTTCTGCGAAATTTGAAAATGTATGTTCCGAAGAATTACATTAGAGTTGTCTATTTTTCTTATTTTCTGCTCCAATCTGATGTGAATAACCCACTCACACAGAGCGTGGACTGGAGTGACATGCCGTATAACCACCTCGACCCTGCGATCTTAATTGAACTAATTTATTTTCAATTAATTCAATTAATTTTAAATTACTCTTAATTTATTGCAATGTAATCTATTTTGATTAATTAATTTTATTTCATTGATTTAATATATTTTAATTTTATTGTTTTTGGATTTTCAAAGTATACTTTCTTATGGACTACTTTTATGGGGTAATAGTTCTCATACTAATAAGGTAATTATGTTACAAAAAAGCTATTAGAATTGTAACTATTCATCAATAAAGGCACACTAAAGACCGTTATTTGTAAATGAAAAAATTATGACTGTAACATCACTGTATATTTATCAAGCCCTAAATTTCGTCAAAGAAAATTCACATATGTTGATACATAGGAATGATGTTCATATATACAACACCAGAAACCGTGACCTTTTTGACATACCTAAGTGTAGGCTGACTAAAACAATGAATAATTATTTTATTATGTCGTTAAAGATAGCAAATAAATTTCCGAGATATCTTTTTAATCTGGAAAGGAAGTCTTTTAACAGACTTGTCTCTGGTTGGTTAATCAACAAACCATTTTGTGAAATTAATGAGTTTTTTAATGTCAACGTTGTTGAGAGTTTTTTTTTATTAATTTTATTGTTTTGTTTTTTATTACTGACTTTTTCAATTGCACTATGTTGTGTGCTCTGACTGTATAATACTGAATATACTGAATATTACGAATACACCTCGCCTCTTCATAAACTGAGCGAATATCATCTCCGTCAACTAATTGCAAGTCACATGGAACGGAATGGATTAATTGAATTAAGAGACGGGCCACTACAATCCAGCACTGCGACCTTTTAAAATCTATTGCATTAACCCTCAAACTAGGCGTATTCCCAAACACACCGGCTGACTACACTAAGGTTCGTTGCGTACCCAGGTTTCGAGCAGGCAACCCCACTCGTCCCTAGGCCAGCCCCCTCCGTGCGTCGCCAGCCGGTGTTCGGGGAATGCTATGGAATGGTGACTAAGTGGAGAAATTTTGACAGAATGAAATAGATACCGTACATAATATAGGAAAACGGGAGGACCCCGAGAAAAACCCAAACTGCGACCTTGTACGCCACAAGTGTCACTATGAATGCCTGACCGGGACTCGAACCCAGACCACCTGAAAGTCTGACCAATCAGCTACCGCTAGAGTGCAAGTCATTCTCACTCATATCAACTTTTTGATGCTGTCGATGCTGTTGGGTATTGGTTCATGTGTCGTGGGATTGATGCACCCTACATTGTCAAGGTATAGCTTACAGCAGTAAAATTTTTGGGAATATTCAACATTTTTTTCCTCCATTACTGTATCTTGTATAATAATGAAAATTGGTATGTGTAAAACTCCGTCCATCTGCTATATGAAAAAAAAAATATTTATATACTTTATTGTGCAGTGATGAAGCGTTTCCCTCATAACTCATAAACTTGTTAACTTTTTCATGTTTTCTCTCTTTTATTTTATTGCTGAAGCTCATGTTTACAATATCATGCTATTTCAACTATATTACCTTAATAAATTATAATGTTTTTATTTTGCGTTAGAAGAAAATACTGATATTTGACCATTTTTAAAAAAGAATTTATTTTTATCATGCAATCTATCAAAGCGGGAGAAGTGATCTTGCATCATATTGTAGATATCACATGCATAAATTCACACAACCTTTTTAGCACCCCATAGGGACGAAATTTAACCTTTCTTCGTTGATAATGAGAAATCTAGCGACTTTACAACTACTTTTTCACGACTTTCCGTATTACACTCTGTTGGAGACACTGGTTTGTTTTGTGCAGTGTAAATAATGACGGACAATAAGAAGAAGGTTGACTGTTCTCCGAGTTGTTATCATGTTATGGTGTTTGATACTGCTAAACATAATAAAGCTTTATAAAACGACAATTTTCGTTTAGTAATACAGTTAATTGAAAATTTATGAATGTACCTATCATATCCATTAATAATTAATGGTGCCACCGGCGTGGCTCAGTCGGTTAAGGCGCCTGCCTGCCGGTCTGAAGTTGCGTTCGGGCGCGGGTTCGATCCCCGCTTGGGCTGATTACCTGGTTGGGTTTTTCCGAGGTTTTCCCCAACCGTAATGTGAATACAAGGTAATCTATGGCGAATCCTCGGCCTCATCTCGCCAAATATCATCTCGCTATCACCAATCTCATCGACGCTAAATAACCTAGAAGTTGATACAGCGTCGTTAAATAACCAACTAAAATAAAAAAAAAATAATTAATGGTTGTTATAAACATAATATAATTATAGGTTATGTTATTTGATACTGCTGAACACGAGAGAGCCTTATAAAATATAAGATTGTTTGTGTATTAAGGCAAGAAATTGAAAAAAAAAGTATATAAATGTACCTACCATACCTATTAATATTAATATTAATAATAATGGATATTTTATTTGCACAATCTGTCACTCGTATATTTCAAATAGAAAAGAAATAACTGAACTTGGATCATCTAACTTAATCGGAGAAATTTCTTCAGTCAAAGTTGACTTTAGTTTGAGACAAATTGATCTCAGATTAGACTTTATACAACACAGAATACTAAGTTCAGCTAGAACAAGGATCAATTTAACCTCTGATCTAAGATTAAATGGTTTATACAATCGGGCTTAAGTGTTCTTAAAAGCGACAGGCTCATGTCAGTAGATCCAAACCTTGAACGCACATGATGGATTGCAACATCAGTATTCAGTGATGTTCCTTTACATTTTTAGTACCATGTCCACTTTGTATCTACCTGGGGGGATGACGAGGGTCAGAAGGCAAGCAACGCCACTGCCCATGAGGGTGAGACACAGGGGCCACCTCCGGCCCATCTTGATCAAGAAGAGGATGCTGATGGCGATGGCTGGAATCTCCACCACACCTAGATCACACCAGAAACACTGTGGATTAAAATACTGTTGAGAATTAAATATGATCCGTGCGGACAAATTTTTTTTGTACAGAGTACAGAGGTAAGCCTGCCTGGAGAGAAATAAAAAATAGGTTGCAGCCGCCAAATTACTCTTCAAGGAACGACCACTCATATAAATTGAGGGAAAGAAGGCAGAGGACGGACACTGGAAAGTTTTCTTTTCTCAATCGTACTATCAGGGACTGGAATGCTTTACCTGCAGACTTACTAAAGGCTTTACCAACAACCAAAAATGTATTTAAAAATAGGCTTAAGGACTTTACTAATAGACGGTAATTATACACAGTATTTAAAGGGTGTATCTGATATTTTGTTATTGAAGTGTTCTATCAGCGAAGAATTATATTGTGTCAGTGAAGTGTGTTGAGTAAGTGAAACGTGTTCCTGTCAGTGAAGCTTTATAGTTTATAGTGGCAGTGCAAAGTATTTGAACAGTGAAATGTTTTTGAAGTGTTAGTGAAATCAGGATAGAATCAGTGAAATGTGTCGTAGTTCCAGAGCAGTGAGTGAGTTGACAGCGAAATGAGTGTAATGTTGAAAGGTACTTGTGCAGATATGAATATATCATACTGGTGGGTTTTAGTTCGATCATAGGTTTAAGGTACAAATTAGATTTACTTTAAATGTTATTTTAAGTGATCGTGCTTCATTTAATTTAGGATGTTCCCTGTTATTATTATTATTATCATTATTATTATTATTGTTATCATTATTAATTATTGTTAGTATTAATTATTAGTATTATTATTAATTGTATTTTTTTATTCATTGTGTTTATTATTGTCTTTATTGAGTGTAATTAGTTACCATTGCCACCGGGTATATACCCATTGCAGTGTGAATACATACATACATACATACATACATACATACATACATACATACATACATACATACATACATACATGTACTTGCCGTAAGCGGTAGGCCTAAGGTTGGCTGGTATCATAGTGCAGTCTTCTGGGTTAATTTCCAGCTCTTGGGATGCACAATGGACCATTTGTGCCTAAATGCTAAGATGTAATATTACTTACTTACTTACTTACTTACTTACTTACAAATGGCTTTTAAGGAACCCGTAGGTTGATTGCCGCCCTCACATAAGCCCGCCATCGGTCCCTATCCTGAGCAAGATTAATCCAGTCTCTACCATCATATCCCACCTCCCTCAAATCCATTTTAATATTATCTTCCCATCTACGTCTCGGCCTCCCTAAAGGTCTTTTTCCCTCCGGCCTCCCAACTAACACTTTATATGCATTTCTGGATTCGCCCATACGTGCTACATGCCCTGCCCATCTCAAACGTCTGGATTTAATGTTCCTAATTATGTCAGGTGAAGAATACAATATATGCAGTTCTGCGTTGTGTAACTTTCTTCATTCTTCTGTAACTTCATCCCTCTTAGCCCCAAATATTTTCTTAAGAACCTTATTCTCAAGCACCCTTAATCTCTGTTCCTCTCTTAAAGTGAGCGTCCAAGTTTCACAACCATACACAGCAACCAGTGGGGTAATAAAACTGTTTTGTAAATTGTAACTTTCAGATTTTTTGACGGAAGACTGGATGACAAAAGCTTCTCAACCGAATAATAATACACATTTCCCTTATTTATTCTGCGTTTAATTTCCTCCCGAGTATCATTTATATTTGTTACTGTTGCTCCAAGATATTTGCAATTTTCCACCTCTTCAAAGGATAAATTTCCAATTTTTATATTTCCATTTTGTACAATATTCTCGTCACGAGACATAATCATATACTTTGTTTTTTCGGGATTTACTTCCAAACCTATCGCTTTACTTGCTTCAAGTAAAATTTCCGTGTTTTCCCTAATATTTTGGGGATTTTCACGTCATCCGCCTAAACAAGAAGCTGATGTAACCCGTTCAATTCCAAACCCTCTCTGTTGTCCTGAACTTTCCTAATGGCATATTCTAGAGCGAAATTAAAAAGTGAAGGTGATAGCACAGTCTAGTATATACAGTCACGAAGCTCAATACGTACTAAATATGCATCCATAGATAATTGCTAACCACTAGGATCGCTACTATCGCCTCATTACAGACAATGCTTTATTTTGTATAGACCTATAGTGTATTTTTTTTCTGTTTATTTCTGTTATTGTATTTGTATTCCTGGTGTTGTGGAAGAGAAGACCTGATGGCCTTAACTACACCAGAATAAATAAATAAATAAATAAATAAATAAATAAATAAATAAATAAATAAATAAATAAATAAATAAATAAATAAATAAATAAATAAATAAATAAATAAATAAATAAATAAATAAATAAATAAATAAATAAATAAATACATAAGTGAGTGAATAAGTAAATAAGTAAATCAGTAAATCAGTAAATCAGTAAATCAATAAATCAATAAATAAATATGTAAGTAAATAAGTAAATAAGTAAGTAAGTAAATAAGTAAATAAATGCGAAATAGTACCTGCACAGTCTATTGTTCCTAGTACTCTCATAAACTCAAGCTTCGTGACCGTATATACTAGACTGTGATGATAGTGCATCTCCTTGCTTTAGCCCGTAGTGAATTGGAAAAGCATCAGATAAAAAGTGGTCTATAAAGATGTAATATACACCCTTAAATTAGAAAAAATTTGTGAAGTAATACTCGTACTAGGTATGCACTTTTTCCCGTTTTTCAATAAAAAATTCCTTTTCCCCTTTTTCGGGAAATTTCCCTCCACCTGACAACACTGATTATTAATCACTCTATATAGCCTAATATTTAAGTCAGATAGTATGAGACTCTTAATAATAAAATAATGATTCATATGGAATCATTGTTTCTCGTTTCTTGTGGCGTCATGTCCATAGAGGAAAGCATTGTAATACTGAGGTAGTAACACAGTCTAGTATATACAGTCGCGAAGCTCAATACGTAGTAAATATGCAAACATTAGATAGTTGCTCACCACTAGGATCGCTAATATCGCCTCATTACAGGCAATTCAAAATAGTATCGTCACAGTCTATTGTTTCTAGCACCCTCAAAACTCAAGCTTCGTGACTGTATATAGTAGACTGAGGTAGTAAGATGTGCGAGCTTACCAGACAGAACTGTGTTGAGATAAATGTCCCCACCGATGTTTCCGAGATTGAGCACCAGGCCGTAATACACGAGGTAGACGCTGAACCAAATGATGTACAGAATCAGCGAATTCTTCCTCATGTTGGGTGTCCGGTACAGATCCATGATGCCAGCTGTGGGCTGATCAGCTGATTCCTTGCGCATTGCGTCCTGATGAACATTAATAATGATTACATTACCTTCTAAAATAACTCATATGATAACGGCAATTTTAATACAATTCATTAACAGTTTAAATTTATAAATGTTTATTGAAATTAAGCCAGCTGTGTATTTCTATAGAGAGTACAACATTTATTAAATTTTTTAAATTTCAACTTTCATTTTGCGTAATTTAACAACTTTATTTATAAATACTGTACTTTATGGATTTTTTTCATATTTGTATTTTGTAGAAAAAACTTCAATAGTCCACTGCAGCGGTGGCGAAAATGTAATCGTGCGCCGAGTTTCTGTGTAACCTGCAACGTGCATAGCAACTACGGAGGGAGGCGGACACCCGAAGGGGAAGCGAAGCAACTGACTGACTTATTAACGGATTTTCATTTTCCTTACGTCAAGCACTTAAATATAATTTTATACAGTACAAGCCTACAAACTGATGTTTAGTACGTGTAACGAAGAAAGAAATGAACAATAAATGAACGATATCACAACCTAAAATTAACTGTCTTCAGAATGTCTCTGCGACAAAGTTTCAAAATCAGGAATTATGTCACTTACTGCCAGTCGTAGTTGATCACGAAGGTATTTGTCTGTCAGTCGTGATCTAAATTTGGTTTTTACTATTTTAATTGTTGAAAATAATTTTGCACAAACGTAAGTTGTAGCGAACATGGCTTCAACAGAGCAAGCAAAAGAACGAAGCTTCGGATATTTATTTTTTGGCAAAGATTTGAAAGTTCAACATTTGTCAAGTCCTTACATCTAGCTTTCATTTGACATCACATAGTAAATCAGTGAGTTCAAATTGAAGAGCTAACCGCATTATTCGTACATCTGCTGAAAAAGGGTCGACGTACAGAGATGATGATGATGATGATGATGATGATGATGATAACAACAACAACATTAACACAACCTTTTAATGTTTCATCAGTAACATGTAGTATAATGGCATTTTATGTTATACAACCGTTTTCCTCGTAATACTTGTGAACAAATCATACATTTAATATTCTCATTATATTGGCAGCAAAAAAATGCGTCCTCCCTTCCTACTTGGGACTTTCGTACATGGTTTCGAGAGAGACATATGCCACCCGCAGGTCAGAGACAAATACAAATTGGACGGAGTTTGACTCCAGTGAGTGAGAGGGTGGGGGTTGGCGGAGGTTAGAAGCAAGCACGGCTATCACTGTGAGCCACAATGTCTCGCGAGTCACGTTCTCGCCACGGCTGGTCTACTGTTTTTATATTAGCAAATCTCGACTTGTATAACAGTAGGTTAGTAGTAGGCCTAGTATCACTAGTAGTAGTGTAGTAGTACTGGTAACAATATTAATAACGATAAAAGTATAACGGTTATTATATCGATGCCATCATGCCAGAAGGGCGTATCAACAAATACATCGTTATTGAACTATTTTAATGGAATATATTTATGTCTGAAAACAGTCGTTTGAGAATTACAGTGGGCATGAGGAAAGATCAAAGAAAGTGCCTGGATAGGAAAAATTGTTCTTATTTAAATAACTCTAATGCTAGCTTACAGTTTTGTTGATACGCCCTTCTGGCATGATGCCCTCGATATTATTTATCATTTACCAAACTTTTAGAAACTAGGTTCTTGGCCTGCTCTGTCCCCATTGTGTGGAAATTTACGTCATTTGCAAGTAGCTGAACTTGTTGGTTACGTGTTCAGAATGCTACAAGACCGCCTCTTGCTTAACAAAACACTAGATAAACACAAGGCGAGGAATAACTTTCGGTCTCTTCGGAAGAGAAATGAATATCCATCTTACTATAGGGAGTCGAACGTAGGTTGGAAATTTAAGTAGGCGAAGTTACAAACGCTATTGTCACAGCGTTGAACATTATTATTATTATTATTATTATTATTATTATTATTATTATTATTATTATCATTGTTATTATTATTGTCATTATTGTTACTATTATTACTATTATTATTGTTATTGTTATTATTGTTACTGTTATTATTGTTTTATTATTGTTATTATTATTCTTATTGTTGTTGTTATTGTTATTATTGTTGTTTATGTTATTGTTATTATTATTATCATTATTATGATGGTTATTATTATTGTTATTGTTACTATTATTATTGTTATTATTATTGTTACTATTATTATTGTTATTATTGTTACTGTTATTATTATTAATATTGTTGTTGTTGCTGTTATTGTTATTGTTGTTATTATTATTGTTATTGTTACTATTATTATTGTTATTGTTATTGTTACTATTATTATTGTTATTATTATTGTTACTATTATTATTATTACTATTATTATTGTTACAATTGTTACTGCTATTATTATTATTATTATTATTAATATTGTTGTTGTTGCTGTTATTGCTATTGTTATTATTGTTGATGTTATTGTTATTGCTATTATTATTATTATTGTTATTATTATCATTGTTTTTATTATTAATATTATTATTGTTATTATTATTATTAATATTGTTGTTGTTGCTGTTATTGTTATTGTTATTATTGTTGATGTTATTGTTATTGCTATTATTATTATTATTATTATTATTATTATTATTATTATTATTATTATTAATATTGTTGTTGTTGCTGTTACTGTTATTGTTATTATTGTTGATGCTATTGTTATTGCTATCATTATTATTATTATTATTATTATTATTAATATTGTTGTTGCTGCTATTGTTATTGTTATTATTGATGTTATTGTTATTGCTATTATTATTATTATTAATATTGTTGTTGTTGCTGTTATTCTTATTGTTATTATTGTTGATGTTATTGTTATTGCTATTATTATTATTATTATTAATATTGTTGTTGTTGTTGCTGTTATTGTTATTGTTATTATTGTTGACGTTATTGTTATTGCTATTATTATTATTATTATTATTATTATTATTATCATTGTTTTTATTATTAATATTATTATTGTTATTATTATTATTAATATTGTTGTTGTTGCTGTTATTGTTATTGTTATTATTGTTGATGTTATTGTTATTGCTATTATTATTATTATCATTGTTTTTATTATTAATATTATTGTTGTTATTATTATTATTATTATTATTATTATTATTATTATTATTATTATTATTATTATTATTACTTAACAAACTGATTAATTAGAATATATAAGAAAAGCGCACAATGTTTTTGTCCAAGTTTTGTTGGTGTTGCTGGACTTACCTGTCGCAGCAACTTATCCAAGCTCGGCGGCAGCTCTCTGTTATTGACCCGAGCCGCTTCTTGCAGGATGACCATCACCTCGTCCGTCCTACCCAGGGCCAAGAGCCAGCGGGGAGATTCGGGCAGCACCCTGCAATGTTCATTACAGACCTTACTTAGTTCCTTCATCGTTTCTCTTAACACTTGCATTCAGTTATTAAAATCTGATTGTATTTATATCAGAGGACAGCCTTAGTTCAGTCTGCGCCGGATCTCAATAAGGGGGAACGTGATTCGATTCAGAGAAGATCTTTTTAGTTTAAGGGTACCGCAGCGGCGAATTTTCAGGGGAGGCAAGGGAGGCCGAGCAAATGACGAACATTTTTCCCTTTATATTAATTTTACTATTCACTACGACTAAGATGTAAGTTACGTAAAGTCGACCACATCCAGTTGGTGATGCCCGCTCGCTATACTGTAGATAGTACAAATAATTCGTACTGAAAAATAACAGATAGCGCTGTAACCTGTATAGTCGACATCTAGCAGCCTGCAGTGTCTATGCGAGAGCGGGAGCGAGGAGTCGGCTACATGACGCTACTCCCCGGTAACCATGACAACAGCATTTCAACCAATAAGATAGCTGGTTAGAAGAGTGTTTAAACTTGACTAGAACGCGCGAAGGGAGCCGATTTGGAGACGTCCTACCCACCGCTGACAAATTGTAAATACTGCTTATAGTCAGGGCTGGTTTCGGCTGTATTGGGAAGCTCTCTCTCTCTTTCTCTCTTCTTGGTTTTAGAAAATTTAGTCACGTGTTGTTAATTTTCTCTCCCTGCGTAAAGGTTTTAATTTATGTTGTTAGATTTTCTCTTGTTTGCGGGTGTTCTTGTTATTTTATTCTTTTGTGTTATGAGATGTATTTACTTATACAGTATTTTAAATATATCGAGAATTTAGAAACAAATGCAGATTTGTCTCTAGCTTCTTCTAGCAGCAGTTATTCGGTATGCTGTGACCTATTTGATCGGTTTGCGAAGAAAGAGGATCGTCAACATCTCAGGTTATTTAGCGTCTGAATGAGATGGTGATAATGCCGGTGAAATGAATCCGGGATCCAGCACCGAAAGTTACCCAGCATTTGCTCATATTGGGTTGAGGGAAAACCCCGGAAAAAACCTCAACCAGGTAACTTGCCCCGACCGGGAATCGAACCCGGGCCACCTGGTTTCGCGGCTAGACGTGCTAACCGTTACTCCACAGGTGTGGACTCGTCCAGTTAATTTTCTGTAAAATTAGACTATGTAATAGTAATGAGAAAGCCCCGGATTCTTAGGTTCGAATCAATTTTGTTGCTATCTCGTTACTCTCGAAATATTGTTTTTCTTGTTCGTTTTATGTAGCAAATAGTAACATTCTTAAATGTAATATGACCTAAAAATACCTAATTCGTAGGTTAGGACTTAAAGTGTCCCAAAGAGTGGCAATCTTTACCAAGCCGTTGTAATATATTAACAGTATGTTGTTTATTTTTATTTTTTTATCCCGTAAAATCATATAAATTCCTAAACATAAGATTTAAAATCCTAAAACATAAATTGAAAAACCTAATTTTAATTTCTTAAAATCTATAAATTCTGCGCTTAGTACTGAGGTACGTCACAGGCCTTATATTTTTATATTCTCATCATTCACGTCTTGGCCTCCTCAACTTTCAAACCCACAGTCCGCTACTGGGGTACCGTAAATAAGGCGACTGTGGGTACAGTTTCTTCAGAGTGCTAAGGCGTCCCCTGCTTTATTACTGCCGAATTATCCTCCCGTCGTCTCCAAATACCTTCTGCAGCTGGAAAATGAAGTTAAATAATGATCTGCCTTTCGTTGTTCCTGTTTTTGTTCTGAAGAGGAAAGTGAAGTTCTTTAATTGTAGGAGATATTTTAGGAAAGAGGAGAACGATCGATTGAGATTACAGATGTCTCTCCAGGACATCACTTGAGACCATAAGCAAGAAAAACGGAAGCTATGGAGATGTATCGAGGTTGAATAGTGGACGGGCACTCGAATGTGGCAATAAAAACTCACCACCACAATCCAAAGAGCAGTACAGAGGGCAACGTGATGGCGAGCTGCAGTTGTGACCATCCCCTGATGAAGTAGGCAATCCCGGCGATGGTGATGTAGCTCAGGGGAACGGGGAACAAGTACGAAACTCCTGATATGGTCCTCCACTTGCCCCCTACCAGCTCCATGCCTGTTACAGATACAAACATAAACTGTCAAGCACTCCTCTAAATTAAAACAGTAAAGGAAAACTTAGCAATATACACAGTGGACCAAAAAAAGGCACACAATTTAAATGGTTATGTTCCAGTAGCTAATGATTTCACTTGAAAGTTTATTTCACAGGCAAATTTCACAGTCCTTGTAAACCGGGAAAGGTACTGTAATATTTAATTTTTTACTATTTATTAAACATTATTTTTTATTTTTTGTAAGACAGTGCAAAATCGATCGTTTATGCCGAACTAAGCATTATGGTCTTACGAGTTCAGCAGGCCAAGCCGTTTGTTATGCTATCATCATTTGTTTTCTTCTGTTTTGAGTTCTCATTTTGTGAGTAATGGGTTGCTTGACGAACGAAGACAAGATTTTCGTTAAACATTTGCATCAATATGATAATTTATCTGCCCGTCAAATTGTAAGGAACTACGCTCAACGAGAATGTTCTGTTACAAGTGTAGAAAGATTGATTAGCAAGATACGGACATGATATCCCTTCTGAGCGATTATTGCGTGAAAGATCGCATTTCTCAGATTCTCTGGTGGTTTCCGCTGGAGTTTCAAACTAGATCTTAATCCTATGGACTATTTCGTATGGAGTCAACTACAAAACAAGAATTCGTAATATTGAACATTTAAGACAACGCCTTCTTGAATGTTGGGACCGGCTTGATGAAAGACAGATATCCAGTGCTATTGGCCAATGGAGAAGACGCCTACGAATGGTCATGCGGACAAATGGTGGTCACATAGAACATCAGTTTTAATTTTGATTATTTGAAAGATCATTAATTATTATTAATTTTACCAACATTCAGTTTCTGTATTTTGAAGTAATACATTGTCTTCAAAAACTACATTTTTTCGCATCATTGTATATTGACCTCCATAAGATTATAATTGAGCCTCAAAAAACGTAATAAAAATTCCTGCTCATCTTTAAATTCTACTCTTTCCAACAGTGTAATCATTATAAATTAATGTTATGTATTTCCGAAAATGGAATATTTCTAATTTTGTGTCTTTTTATTGGCCCACTCTTTATTACAATAAAGTCAATAGTTATAGCTTTTAGTTTCAAATGGTACAGAAAGCAATAAGCCTAAATGCCACTTTTCCAAGTAGATAATTGTAATTGGTTTCCAGAAAGACGCGAAAATAAAAGATGGCAGATCTTAAATTTAAATTTGTGTTCACGTGACCTTCAATTTTTGACGTAGAACTACATGCCTCCCCGTGTTTGGGTGAGGGGTACCTAAAGACGTCCCAAACGTACAAAATTTAAAACACTTATTGTATAGAAACTTCAATAGCTACGTTAATGATTTATTTATAGTTGGGTAGAAGACAGATATCACTTATTAACAGTGTTTATACGTTTGTACCAAAAGCGAAAGGGCCGGGGGGGGGGGCTGCGAAAATGGCCGTCTTTAACGATCTCAGCGTGGCGCCGCGGTATAAGTCAGGGCCGATTGCGTGAGTGTGACTTGAGATACGGAAGCGAGCAGTATCTCGTTCTGTAACTTAAAGACAACGCTATCAGTAGATAATAATACAATTTATCTGCGGGTTAAGTTACGACAATTACAAGACCCAGTTTGTACGATTAGTAGTGAAAATGTCAAGCACGCCCAAAAAATTCAGAGAAAAAATACCATCGCGACCGGCGAAATACAATAAGAGGGGTGGCTAAGGGTAGAAAGATTTATAAAAGGTGACATGTCGGAAATCGAACGAAAACGAGAATACAGGGTGTTCACGAGAGTGTAAATTCGTTTCAGTGTGTAGTGGAAACAGAGCTACTTTAAATGAGGAGCTTGGTATCAAAGTTGGACGATTCCACTTTTGCTTTTTTCACAGAAGAGGCGAAAAATTAGATCCTTGGAAACCAATGTCACCGTTAAGCTTATGCGTATATTTTTTGTAAACATTCTCATGGTTCATAGAAACATTTTTTCAGTCTCAAAATGTGATTAAAATTAATATTCAGGTCACAATTTAAGTTTAAAAAGTGGAGTTGTCCATTTCTGAAACTCAGTCATGGAGTTGTCTGTTTTTGAAACCAAATGAAGCCTTATTTAAAGTGAAATTGTCTACTTTTGAATCTAAGTCTCTTCTAACTCGGTTTTAAAGCAAATTTACATAAATCAGTACTTATTCATCCACAAATCGATTATATAAACAATCAGTCATGTTGGATTCGCAATGCGTGATGGGAAAGGTGGTACAAATGTGGGCTTCTCATTGGCTACTGAAGGAATTGTCCTAATTTTAAACCAAGCCACAGTGGAGTTGTCTACATTTTGATTCTAAAGCGCACAATTAAGTGCTATTTTCGCTCTGTTCTGTCCGTTTTTGAACCCAAACAGTTCCACAATCGCATTCAGCATACAAAATTCTATGAGAGACAATCGATATCTCGAAATCGCATTTGATACTATGCTCCTCAAATACAGATGGCTTTGACATGAAGTGATATTCATATGTTTCTGATTCAGATTTTTGTAGTTATTGTTTTGTTTTTCTATTATTCTTAGCAACAGGGAAATTAAATGGGGAACACGATCTGTTTCATTAAATTTCAGTACCACGAAGTAGGCCTAGTTTACAATTAAAAACTTGCAGCATAGTCCAGCTATCCTCCAGTATCTTTTTAATAACGGATTTAACCAGGATTGCTTCATTCTGAGCCCTTTTATTCTGTAATACAAACGGACGGCCTATTTGATCGTTGAAAAGAGTGAGCTACTCTCTGTATGAATCATAACTTTATAATAATTATTATCACCGTCGAAACTTTAGTATTAATGTGTATAAATAGCGTAATTGAGTTTAGTTTTAATTGAATTTCTTGAATACAATCATTACAACGTAGCCAAGACAACAATGGATGTAACTAGTTCAGGAGTGACATCTATTGGAATTTCTAGTAACTGCTGGACAGAGACGAACCTTGTGTCACTTCTAAGAAACAAAGTAAATTTAATTTTGTTGACGAAAGCCGTGTTATTTGACTACCATATTATTATGTACATCTACTTAAGTAGGCTGAGGTAAATCCGCTTAAATGTATGGCTTGAAGAACAGATTCAATGTCACGTCAGAAGATTGCATAGGGAAAGAAGCGTTGTATCTCAAATTCATTGTCTTTTCAATTTACTGGATTATTTGTTCTGTTATATGAATTATAATTACATAAGAATGGAAATATTGCAGCGTGAGGCCCTGTGGCGCAATGGATAACGCGTCTGACTACGGATCAGAAGATTCCAGGTTCGAATCCTGGCAGGGTCGATCTCCGAATTTTTTTGTACATCTTTGTTATTTAGCTAGTATTGTGAGTGTTATTTACATGTATGTATTCAACGTTTCTTTCTCTTCATCATCCTATCATTTTTTAGTCCTAGTGACCTGTTCATTATTTGATGTGGCATTCTCAGTACATGAGATTCCCATCTCTCTCTGAATTTTTCTTTAAAATAAGATCAATTTTTATTTAAAAAAATTGTTACATAATTTGATATAACCCGCAGATTTTTTTTAAATTTCATTTCATTTGCAGTTATTCGTGTATGTCACATTTACGTACGGTCGACACTACAATTTCATACATGAGAATAGGTCTCGCCAATATTTTGTAGGCTTTGATTCTTGTATATTTTTCGGCATGAGAAGTTTTGAAAGTTATTAATAATATTCGTGGATAAATAAAACAATTCAGCTTTGTAGATATCTTTCTCCTTTTCATAGCTTATAATATGATAACTTATATATATATATATATATATATATATATATATATATATCAAACATGAGACTTGTTTTACAGATTTTGCTGCTGATATGAAATTCTCCTGTGAAACTCATTACTTTAGTCTCATTAACTGAAATCCCATATTACTATACTCTGTCGTTGAAAAACAGAATCCCCACACCTGTGGAGTAACGGTCAGCGCGAAACCAGGTGGCCCGGGTTCGAATCCCGGTCGGGGCAAGTTGCCTGGTTGAGGTTTTTTCCGGGGTTTTCCCTCAACCCAATACGAGAAAATGCTGGGTAACTTTCGGTGCTGGACCCCGGACTCATTTCACCGGCATTATCACCTTCATTTCATTCAGATGCTAAATAACCTAGATGTTGATACAGCGTCGTAAAATAACCCAATAAAAAAAACAGAATGTTGGAGGCCACCTTCAACAATATCAAAACCTCTGCTAACAGCAACATACGAGTATCAAACTTTAAATTTCTATTGATACTCAAATTACCATTTTCTGTTATTTTTAATTTTCTGATCATATAATTATATAGTAAATAGTAATAGAGACAGAATACAAACTTGGCGGATGTCTTGAGTAATTGATTTCCATTCAGTTTAACTGTTTCCTGTACAAATTGAAATATAATTTTCTCAGTAGCTATATAATTTATAAATTGCATTTATTAATTGGTTTGAATCATTATCTTCTTTCAGAATGTAAGATAATTTGTGCCTGTTAATTTTGTCAAACTTCTTTCTTAAATCAATCAATATCAAACGTGTGTCTTTATTAATCTCTCTTTGTTTTTAATTAATTTTTGCTTTAAAATATCCATTATCACATGATCTTACTTTGTGGAATCCATTTTGTTATTTTATTAATTTGTTTTCACAAAATGTATGGAATCTTCATTCTAAAGTTTTGTGTAAATTTTTTATCCCGAATTTAAAAGACCCTTTTTTATTGGGTTATTTTACGACGCTGTATCAACATCTAGGTTATTTAGCGTCTGAATGAAATGGTGATAATGCCGGTAAAATGAGTCCGTGGTCCAGCACGGAAAGTTACCCAGCATTTGCTCGTACTGGATTGAGAGAAAACCCCGGAAAAAGCCTCAACCAGGTAACTTACCCCGACCGGGATTCGAACCCTGGTCACCTGGTTTCACGGCCAGACGTGCTCACCGTTACTCCACAGGTGTGGTTTAAAAGACCTAATACCTCTGTAATTGTCACAGTGGCTGCATTTCCACGAAAATGTCTAAATACATTCTTTTGCAGCATCATCTTCTATTTATAGATCATATAGTGAAATAGTAAAATATGATGAACTATTCAATTTTGTTACCAATTTAGGCGAGGGCATAATATTTAAAAGGATTGCAATATGCTAACTACTATCATTCATAAAAAATAATAAACGCGTTGCTATGGGCCTATCGTTTTGCTTTTGTTTCTAATAAGTTTACTTTCCTCATAGGAACATCATATCCAACTCCATGATGTTTTCTTTAACACTGTTTGAAGATGACAGATATTTAATCGAATTTTTTAACAGACCGAAACTGGCATCACTATTGTATAAGAAGCGTGGACGTAACGTTAAAATGGACCAGGAAAGTTAATAGGGCTCCTTGTTTATTGAAAACATGCCAATCGAACTTATTCCACGCCTATTCTTTTTCAATACTGGCCATCATGAATTCTGGCTCTGATTCTTGAGGCTCACAAAAGCGATCGCTGTAGGAGAGAGAGAGAGAGAGTTGTTCAGGGACATCATTTTATTTTTACTAACATTTTTAATATTAACCTGTCTATACCTTTAGAGAACCGGAAACACCGCTTGCTCCCCCCTCCAAGACTGGAGTTCGATGATACTGGCGTAAAACACAAATCACTCTACTAGGTATAGGAAGGAAGAAAAGTAGTTCATCCATTTACGTAAACTAGGAAATATCGCGATTTTGAGTTTGATAATTTTCATTAGGTTTTTCTTTAATCAAAGTACAGTACTGTATTAAGAATAAGTGTTTTTACTCACGAAGTGAGTTATCCATGCGAACGTATTCATTATGCAGTGTATATTATACTGTCTACAGCACATTAGCATACAATATAGAGAAAGAAGTTAAATTGAAAAATAATCATAATATGAATATTTAAACACAATTTTGAAAATGGTGGCCGTTCATTTCGATACATGCTTCAGTTCTTTTGTGCATATTGTCGCACTATAGACTATTGCATCTAATTCTAATTGCCAGTTTCGTCCTTCGTACTAGTAACTCATGTTGAAATAATTCTGTACCTACTCTACGTACTGTAAATTCAATCTTCACTTCTGTCCGACGCTCACAGATAAAATTACTCAGACATGCTATCTACTGTCCGTCCAAGTGGTCATGCCGCAGGATCGTAGAAAGGGGGGGGGGGAAATCACGTGACAGTTAATTACTTAACGAAGCCCTTTTATTTAAGTTATTTTAAACAGTTGTATAATATTACGTAAACGTCCAATTCCTAACAGAAATTAATGTTTTCAGAAAAGAGCTAAGACAGCCCAGCTTTTACAGAGGGGCGTGCAGAAGCAGGTGGGGGAAATCGGGATGCGACGTAGTCAAACGGATGGTACCTGTGCGAAAATATGATTCAATATTGAAAGCTCTTTCGTCACTGGAAAACGCGAACATATTTCTGGAACGTATTATACTCACTAACTCAGTGCTGTTTACTATATGCGGCCTTGGTTCTGTCTGGAGGACAGTTGGAACTTCATTAGTAGAAGGGAGTGAAGTACATTCAAAAACTGAGGTACAGTAAAAATTGAAGTAAAAATAAACTGATGTCCCTGTATAAGCCTTACATAAGACAAAGCCGCTGAAGACGACACCGACAGAGATGAAGCCTAGACAGCACCTGAGCACCAGGTAGAGTTCGAACCAGGGCGAGAAGGCCATGATCACTGCGATGCAGATCTGCAGCACCAGCGACCCCATCAGAGTGCGCTTGCGCCCGAACCTGCAACAAAGAAAGTCATGCTTGACTGCCATTTTGTGATTTGTGGACTCTGTAATAGCAGTCTCTTATTTGTTTACTGTAATCGCACAAAAACGTAGTATAGTCCCACCATCGGATCTGTGCCCCCGTGAGATATGCGAACTGAACCTTAATTCCTTTTCAGCCTCGGCAATTCATTTCTCTCCCTGTATTCCTATTTCTCTCTTTTCTATGCCTCTCCCTTTCTCTCCCCCACTACTCACAATTTTGAGCCTTCTTGAGGGACAGTTTATTTGCACTTACAGTCCAGTGTTGTCAACTCAACATGAATACTGTAGCACGGAGCGGTGAAAGAAATATTATTCAGCAAGTAAGTAATAACATTTTGCGATGAAGAGAAACAAACAGGTCAATATCTGTTTCCTATAAATCATGCAAAGAAAATCAGGAGAGACGGAGTCTGTGCAGGAGATGAAAAGCTAGAATCACCAGGGAAGAACAGACCAAGGGAACCTTTAATTCTTGTAGATGATATGGACAGATGTATTTTAAGAAGAAATATACAAGAATTTTATACGATGCAGAAAGAAGTTCCGACATTGGAGAAATTATTGAAGGTTGCGAGAGAAGCAATAAATTTCCAAGGAGGGAGAGAAACGCTACGGAAAGTGATTCGAGACATGGGATTTAGATTTAAAAACTGTAGAAATACAAGATGTATTTTGATTGAAAGAAATGATATTGTAGCATGGAGGGCCAATTATTTAAGAAAAATTGCGAAATTTCGCAGAGAAGGAAAGTAGATTGTGTATTTAGACGAAACATGGATACATCCACATTATACTGTTAAAAAATGCTGGCAAAGCGATAATGTTTCTGATGTAATTTCAATTTAACCAGTAAATATCCACTGTAGTAATATAATTATCTGCAAACAATCGTAAGTCAATCAGCGTCATTAGACCTACTTAAATTAAATTATGAATAAGTAATAATTAACCTTACGTTATTATAAGCAATATTCAAGAGACATGACACTGTTTGGCGGAAGTTTGGCAACATCCCTATTCGGCAAGGTTCGTGGCCTGCTGTTTGACGTAGTGGGAGAGAAACGGTTGGAATGGGGTGAGTAGAGGCGTTAACTTTTCCAAGAACGACGACAGCGCTGAAGGGGCGCAGATCCGATGGTGCGACAATATCTGTGGTGAACGAATATAGGCTACAGAGTGATTTATATAGAATTAACACTTTATTTCTCTCTTTCTTTATTTCAAAACGAATGATGCTAGCAACAATTTATTATTAACTCAAATGTAGAAGATCTTTAGGAGATTACTAACCTCTATAGCAAATGTTGAAAATTCTTTATTTATTCGGCTGGAAATTCACTTAATGACCAGTTTTTAACGTCAAATAAAGCAGGAGTTTTGATTCCCTGTCACTTGATGCGCTGTAAACTTAGAATATTAGCAAAAGTATGAATTATTTTGCATAATAGGCAACAATTAATTCCTCTGATGTAGACTACACGAGTTTGCACACATGCTAGGTACTCGGATATTACATTTCCCTCTGTATCTTAGGCAAGGAACAAACTTTAAATACTAGTCATTTGAATGGGTTTTGAGTTCATCGCCATTCTTTGTTTTTTTATTTCAAATAAAGACCTACTTATTTTTACTAAAATTATTACACTATACGTGCATAATTTCGGATAAATTGATTCATAAAATATAACAAGAAATCCTTCATACCAAACAATTTTCAGAAAGAAGCTCTTGATATTTTGAATCGAGTGATAGAAATATCAATGACAAGTTATTATTTTTGTTTGGACATGTTATGTTACTGGATTTTAATATAAAAATGTAATGGCAGCGGTGGGATTCGAACCCACGCCTCCGAAGAGACTGGTGCCTAAAACCAGCGCCTTAGACCGCTCGGCCACGCTACCACATGCCCCAACACCACTATATTTTATATTGTCGTTTTTCCTGCAATAACTCCTATGTGACATAATTACCGATTTTCAGATTTTTGCTCTATCAAATAATTTAAATAGTGATACAGCAAATAATAAAATCTATATGTAATTATATTTGTGCGAGATCGTGCGTATTTGCTTGTTTTCCGCACAGAACCAATACGCGGTAAGTGTGAAATACCACATTCAGTATTCCCAACGTTAACACACATAACAATTTCCCTCTTCTTACCGCTTAAGCGCCACATTCATTTTACTGCTTTAAGCTTTTAACATATTATTTTTAGAGACGTTTAACATAGTAATAATTATAAATTGGAAACTTACCACTGAAATTTCACCTAAATTGCAATGTTAATTATTGTTTTTAAATATTTGCAAAAATTAAGTAAAGTCTACTACTCCACGAAACTTATTGCATTCCTGATACAAGTAACATTAAGGAAGCCGTGAAAAAATCAACGAGATTCCAGATGCCGATGTTATTACTGCAATATGTTATATAAATAATATTGTTAAAATATTAAAATGAAAAATAAATCATTACATAACCTTACCGTTTGTTTTAAGTTCGCATTTATAGACTGGGGGGAAAAAAGACAGACGTATATCACGGCCTGCTGGAGTATAGTAAACACAGAAAACATTTTACAGCAACAATGTTGACGAAAGATATTTTGGTGTTCCAAAGTTGGCGTCAACTACGTTTCGCTTTTTCAATCTTTTCCTTGACCATGAAAACGTCAACATACCGCTCTTGTAACGTATATTACTATTATTTCTTTCGAAAATGTAAGAATTCACAATGTCCTATGTACGGCTGGCATAGGATGAATAAATGTTTTTTCTTTCTACTGACAATTTTTATATTTTGCACATAGGAGTTATTGCAGAACAACGACGATATAGAAGTTTATGCGTACAGTCTCAGGAATTTCTATCGGTTTCCCAGGTTCGATCGATAGAAGATACTTATCATATAGTTATGGGAATGCTAAATGTGTACAATCGTCCTACGGTATAACCGTACGGTATGACTTCAATTCAAAAAAATAATAAAATCTCCTATATGTAATTATATTTCTTTCTTTCGAAAATGTAAGAATTCACGGCCTCCTATGTACGGCTGCCATAGGATGAATAAATGTGTTTTTTTCTTCCTACTGAAAAATTTTATATTTTGTACATAGGAGTTATTGCAGAACAAGGACGATATAGAAGTTTATGCGTACAGTTTCAGAAATTTCTATCGGTTTCCTAGGTTCGATCGATAGTTAGAAGATACTTGTCATGTTACGGGAATGCTAAATGTGTACAACCGTCCTATTGACAGCACGGCATAACTTCATTTCAGAAAATAATTACATGATATAAATCATATGATCTATTTAATGTAATTACATAATTTTAACGTATTTCGGTGTTCGTCTTTATGTCAACAGTGACTCCATGAGATCGACACTATTTTCTAGGCAATTCCATGCAATTCTAGGCAGAGACCAGCGCTAATTCGTGCTTAGTACCCCAGTTTGCCAGAGTAGTCTTCGAGCGCTAGCATATTATCAACCCCCGCTTATAGAAAGCATCAATCAGTGCAGCCCAGGAGGCTTTTACTGTGAGTTGAACGTAGGCGTTTTTACCGTTCCAAGAAAGAGAGGTTGATAAACTGCAAGTATTGTGTGTTTTCAGCTTCAAGTTGGTGTTTTTATAGATTTTTGACTAGTGTAATTGAGTTATTAATCAAGGATCCCATGTGTACTGGCAGCTGGATGGACCACGGTACAACCCTGCACATGCTTCCAGTAAGTTACGCTGTAATCAATGTATTGTAGTCATATAGGCTAATTGGTTGTGTTTGAATTATGTTTACTGCAAATGAAAGTGACGTGATCAAGGGACTTTATATTCATTATTATAATACGTAATTTAAGGAAAATGAATAGCAGTTAGAATTTAATTAGCCTGCGAAATCATGTTTTAACTTAAATGACGGCAGACAAGAAATGCGGAAGTATTAGGCCTATTATTATTATTAGTGGTAGTGGTAGTGCTAGTAGTAGTAGTAGTAGTAGTAGTAGTAGTACCGATACTAGTAGTAGTAGTAGTAGTAATAGCAGTAGTAGTATTGTGTACGTAGTGGTGGTAGTAGTAGTTTCGGCAGTAGTAGTAGTAGTAGCAGCAGTAGTTTCGACAGTAGTAGTAGTAGTTTCGGCAGTAGCAGCAGCAGTAGTAGCAGCAGCAGTAGTTTCAACAGTAGTAGTAGTTTCGGCAGTAGAAGTAGTAGTAGCAGCAGTAGTTTCGACAGCAGTAGTAGTAGCAGCAGCAGTTTCAACAGTAGTAGTAGTAGTTTCGACAGTAGTAGTAGTAGTAGCAGTAGTTTCAACAGTAGTAGTAGTGGTAGTAGTAGTAGTAGTTTCGGCAGCAGTAGTAGTAGTAGTAGCAGCAGTAGTTTCGACAGTAGTAGTAGTTTCTTCAGTAGTAGTAGTAGTTTCGGCAGTAGTAGTAGTAGCAGCAGCAGCAGTAGTTTCGACAGTAGTTATAGTAGTTTCGGCAGTAGTAGTAGTAGTAGCAGCAGCAGTAGTTTCGACAGTAGTAGTAGTTTCTTCAGTAGTAGTAGTAGTTTCGGCAGTAGTAGTAGTAGCAGCAGCAGCAGTAGTTTCGACAGTAGTAGTAGTAGTTTCTTCAGTAGTAGTAGTAGTTTCGGCAGTAGTAGTATTAGCAGCAGCAGCAGTAGTTTCGACAGTAGTTATAGTAGTTTCGGCAGTAGTAGTAGTAGTAGTTTCGGCAGTAGTAGCAGCAGTAGTTTCGACAGTAGTAGTAGTAGTAGTAGTAGTAGTTGTTCTGTATGTGTGTACAGTATTATGTACATCTTTTTATTTTTAGTGGGTTATTTTACGACGCTTTGTCAACATCTTAGGTTATTTAGCGTCTGAATGAGATGAAGGTGATAATGCCGGTGAAATGAGTCCGGGGTCCAGCACCGAGAGTTGGGTTGAGGGAAAACCCCTGAAAAACCTCAACCAGGTAACTTGCCCCGACCAGGAATCGAACCCGGGCCACTTGGTTTCACAGCCAGACGCGCTAACCGTTACTCCACATGTGTGGACTATTATGTACGTGGTCGAACTGAAAACAACGTTTCTAGCTACTCCAAACAGTGTTTTCTCTTCTATGGTCCAATTAGACTGTGCCCCTTTTCCTTTCGGTTGAACTGGAAGACGATTCCACAGAAAAATTGACACACAGTACGTACATTGCGAGGTATGGAATAGTCATTGGGACTGAGTGTTGCCGTAACTACGATAAAAAGCAAACAAACTAGAGTCTATGTGATTGGTTGTAGAGAATCTGGCGTTAGGCTGTTTGTTTACTGACCAGCGCCGGGGCTACGTGAATCGAAGGCACGAGCGGAAGGAAGGATGCGGTTGTGGTTTGACGTCTTGTGCGTGAATGGGCGGAGGAAATGCAGCCTACACAGAATCGATCCGCGAACTTCGTGAAAGAAATAAATAAATACCTATATATTAAGTACGATTTACAACTCACAAGAGAGATTGTCTAACGATATAATCCGAACGAATATCTCTAACTGCACCTCATTTCTCGGAAACGGTAAAGTAGCCATATGGTTGGTTTTTCTGTTCGTCTCCGTACACGTCTTCACAACGTATTTTCTCAGCAGTTATACGTCATACGTATAGAGAAGTAAACGTAATAAATTAATGTTTAGAAAGACAAAAGAAAAATAAAACAGTTTTCATGCATATCTGTTTCAAACGGCAGTTCGCAGGAAGCTAATAAATTCGCATTTCTTAGGCATAATCATGGTAAAGTTATTGGTTTTGTTTTATGTTTTGGTGTGTATGTTCCTTCTAAAGAAGGATGAAGTTTCAGAGACAACTTCGAGGAATTTTAGTATTTTCGTTTTGGTCTTACTGACGAAAATGTTTTGCACGATTTGCAGTAATTTTGTAGGAAAATACCGCAATAATTAATGTGAAACAAATGAAAGAAAAAACATTTATTCGTCTGTTAATTTCCGTAATTTAGTAAAAGGTTGTTTTAGTTAAAATGGGCATAATAATAATAATACTTACTTACAAATGGCTTTTAAGAAACCCGAAGGTTCATTGCCGCCCTCACATAAGCCCGCCAGCGGTCCCTATCCTGTGCAAGATTAATCCAGTCTCTATCATCATACCCCACCTCCCTCAAATCCATTTTAATATTATCCTCCCATCTACGTCTCGGCCTCCCTAAAGGTCTTTTTCCCCTCCGGTCTCCCAACTAACACTCTATATGCATTTCTGGATTCGCCCATACGTGCTACATGCCCTGCCCATCTCAAACGTCTGGATTTTATGTTCCTAATTATGTCAGGTGAAGAATACAATGCGTGCAGTTCTGTGTTGTGTAACTTTCTCCATTCTCCTGTAACTTCATCCCGCTTAGCCCCAAATATTTTCCTTAGCACCTTATTCTCAAACACTCTGAACCTATGTTCCTCTCTCAGAGTGAGAGTCCAAGTTTCACAACCATACAGAAGAACTGGTAATATAACTGTTTTATAAATTCTAACTTTCAGATTTTTGGACAGCAGACTGGATGATAAGAGCTTCTCAACCGAATAATAACACGCATTTCCCATATTTATTCTGCGTTTAATTTCCTCCCGAGTGTCATTTATATTTGTTACTGTTGCTCCAAGATATTTGAATTTTTCCACCTCTTCGAAGGATAAATCTCCAATTTTTATATT
Organism: Periplaneta americana; assembly: GCF_040183065.1. Classification (NCBI taxonomy): domain Eukaryota; kingdom Metazoa; phylum Arthropoda; class Insecta; order Blattodea; family Blattidae; genus Periplaneta; species Periplaneta americana. The sequence goes on from NC_091127.1 coordinate 11,917,474, forward strand.
TCCATTTTGTACAATATTCTGGTCACGAGACATAATCATATACTTTGTCTTTTCGGGATTTACTTCCAAACCATAATAATAATAATAATAATAATAATAATAATAATAATAATAATAATACTTCGTTGTTCCTGCAATAACTCCTATGTGCAAAATATAAAATTTTTCAGTAGGAAGAAAAAATACATTTATTCATCCTATGGCAGTCGTACGTAGAAGACTGTGAATTCTGACATTAGGTTAGCTAGAATATGTTGGTGAAGTGAATTGAGTTGAATTGAAAGATGAGAAGTGAGAGGAGAAATTTAAAAGGTAGTCTACGCAAAGGGTATTTGAGAATAAGGTTCTTAGGAAAATATTTGGGGCTAAGAGGGATGAAGTTACAGGAGAATGGAGAAAGTTACACAACGCCTGACATAATTAGGAACATTAAATCCAGACTCTTGAGATGGGCAGGGCATGTAGCACGTATGAGAGAATCCAGAAATGCATATAGAGTGTTAGTTGGGAGGCCGGCGGGAAAAAAAAACCTTTGGGGAGGCCGAGACGTAGATGGGAAGATAATATTAAAATAGATTTGAGGGAGGTGGGATATGATGGTAGAGACTGGATTAATCTTGCTCAGGATAGGGATCAATGGCGGGCTTATGTGAGGGCGGCAATGAACCCCCGGGTTCCTTAAAAGCCAATAAGTAAGTAAGTCTACGCAAAACGCGTCCTTGCAAAGGGTTCGGGGCTGAAAGAAACTGAATATGTGAGCTCCAAGCCTGTTGGCCACTTGTCTCACTCCGGGTTACGCTGCTCCACTGAAGGAGCTGTAGAAAATTTTTAAGGGGGAGACCCGAAAATGGACGTAACCTCTTAGGTACCACATACTCGAGGGGAGGGAAATGTTATCAAAGTGATCACGGGATAGGACGAAGAAACAATGGCGGAAGGTGTAAGACTGCAAATTGAAAGGTACTTTGGCAGTATGTTGGTGGAATTATATATGCAAACGGGAGTATTCTCGATAAAAACGTTTTTTTCCACCACGAATTCCAACACATGGGCCGCCTGGATGGAAGACCAATATTCTAACGCTTGAGCCACTTTCGCGGTTATCCATTCCTTTACCGAAGCATCCTTTCTTTTTTCACTCACTCACTCACTCACTCACTCACTCACTCACTCACTCACTCAGTCACTCAGTCACTCAGTCACTCAGTCACTCACTCACTCACTCACTCCTTACATTGTTCTTTTTATCATAATTTCTATTTGTGTCTTTTATTTTTTATATTTGTTTTCTTTTCTTTTTAATTATTTCTCTTTGGCCTTGTAGTCAGTTAGTAGAGCAACTAGCTTCGGACTGGCTGCTCCCGGGTTCAATGTTAATGTTAATGTTAATGTTAATGTTATGTTTTATTTAACGACGCTCACAACTGCAGAGGTTATATCAGCGTCGCCGGATGTGCCGGAATTTTGTCCCGCAGGAGTTCTTTTACATGTCAGTAAATCTACTGACATGAGCCTGTCGCATTTAAGCACACTTAAATGCCATCAACCTCGCCCGGGATCGAACCCGCAATCTTGGGCATAGAAGGCCAGCGCTATACCAACTCGCCAACCAGGTCGACTCCCGGGTTCAATGTCGGGTAATGGTGGGATTTTTCTCGTTGCCAGTGCTTCTAAAACTGTTCCAAGATCAACTCGTCCTCTGTCATATTGAGTAACTGCGTCTTTCCCGGGGTAAAGACAGTCGGAACGTGGTGCCAACTACGTCACCTTTATAGTGCCGAGGCCATGGAAGCTTGGGGCTCTGCCTCCATGCCTCCCATTCGCTAATCCCTTTATCTTAATTAATTCTCTTCGCATTTCTTCGGAACTTGATGTCATGGTTACGGCTTGCAGTGACACCCATACTGTGGTGGTGAAAGTCGACCCAACAAGGTGGTTTTCCCGGAAGAGCAGTACTTGTATTCCTGCATTAATTAACGATGCTATACAACTGATGCTATTTCATGCCGGTGACATGCTTCGATGACGGTTGTTAAGGAGGAAAGTGTTAGAAAGGGCTAGTCTGTCGGGGACAGTACCTGTCGGACACCATTCCGGAAACCAGGCCTCCTACAGCGACTCCGGCCAGGAACATCATCTCTGCGACGTTGGCGAGCTGGGCTCGATCGCAGACCAGTTGCCACTGCAAAAAAATATTCCATTCGTTCAGCACAGCAACCTTAAGCTTGTTATTTATTTGCATATAGGCTAAGGCTCTTCTATGAACCAAGGATGGCCTGTGACAAGGCCGCCTTAACTTGAAACACAAATACCCTAGATCCCTATTGCTACAATCAGTTGTTTACTGAATATGTTGTGCCTGCGTAATCTTCCGTGCATAAACATTTTAACACAGAATCGTAACTATTTTTAGTATTGTAATTAAATTAAATTAATGTTTTTAAAAGCATATTAGCCTCCGGCGTAGCTCTGTCGGCTAAGGCACTTGCCTGCCGATCCGGAGTTGCGCTCGGGCACGGGTTTGATTCCCGCTTGAGCTGATTACCTGGTTGGGGTTTTTACGAGGTTTTCCCCAATCATAAGGAAAATGTCAGGTAATCTATGGCGAATCCTCGGCCTAATCTTGCCAAATATAATCTCACTATAACAAATTCTATCGACGCTAAATAACCTCGTAGTTGATACAGCGTCGTTAAATAACAAAGTAAAAAAAGTGCATATTAAGTTCAGTGCATCAAAGGGAAATATATTCAAAGTAAATTATTACACATTAGGTTTACTGTTGCTAATAGCCAAATCGTTACTTTATCGATCGTAAACCCAATTCAAATCTCTCTGCATAAGAAGTCACATTTGTGCGATCTTACTAATACAAACTCTTATACAGACGTTCAACTGTCTTATACTTACACAGCGAATAGCTCGTTCGTAAGTCGTGTGTAAATTTCTGACTAATAACTACTATACAGAGTGTCCCATTTATACTGTGCGCCTATTATAATTTTTTTGTTTGGATAGGTATTGGAATTTTTGTTTTTGAGAGTTATGTTAGAACGAGGGGCTAACATGAGTGTAGAGATTTGGTGCATGTAACTACATTATGGTACAAGATACACGTGACGTCATCAATTTTTCAAATAGCACTACGTAAGGGGTATTTTTTAAAAGTTCAAAATGGTGATAGTTTACTGTGCAGTGATGAAGCGTTTTCCTCATAACTCATAAACTTGTTAACTTTTTCATGTTCTCTCTCTTTTATTTCATTGCTGAAACTCATGTTTATAATATTATTCTCTTTTAATTACATTTCTTAATAAATATTTTTTTTTATTTTGTGTTAGAAGAAAATACTGATATTTGACCATTTTTTTAATGAATTTATTTTTAATCCGACAATCTATCAAAGGCAGAGAAGTGATCTTGCATCATTTTGTAGATATGACATGCATAAATACAATGCTTAAAATCTCGCAAAATCTAAATTTTTAGAAAAATGTTGTTTGAGTGGAAAATAGAAACGAGCGATAGAATTCTATTTAATAGCGCATATTATACACTTTCTGAAAGAATTAGCACAATCGGTTCGAATTTGTAGATTTTATTAACGTTTATATCAAAGACTCTTTTCTAGGTCGAGAAACGACGATTTTTCTACTTTTTACGATTTACACTTCACCACAGAATGTTGAGTAGTTTTTGAGTTATTTGAGAAACGCTTCATCACTGCATAGTGAAATGAATTTAAAAAATGTAAACGAGTTTTTTTTTAAATCGTAAAAATATTTTTTCTTATAGCAGAAGGACAGTGTTTTACACATGCTGAGTTTCATTATTGTACAAGATACAGTAATGGAGGAAAAAAAAAATGTTGAATATTTCCAAAATTTTACAGCTGTAAGCTGTACCTAACCCCTTAAGGAAAAAAAATTGTTAGGCTATCACTTTAGCGAATGTTTTTGGATAATGTAACGTCGTGAATTCCCTTTAGCGAACGTTTTTGGATAATGTAACGTCGTAAATTCCCTTTAGCGAACGTTTTTGGATAATGTAACGTCGTGAATTCCCTTTAGCGAACGTTTTTGGATAATGTAACGTCGTAAATTCCCTTTAGCGAACGTTTTTGGATAATGTAACGTCGTGAATTCCCTTTAGCGAACGTTTTTGGATAATGTAACGTCGTGAATTCCCTTTAGCGAACGTTTTTGGATAATGTAACGTCGTGAATTCCCTTTAGCGAACGTTTTTGGATAATGTAACGTCGTGAATTCCGTTTAGCGAACGTTTTTGGATAATGTAACGTCGTGAATTCCCTTTAGCGAACGTTTTTGGATAATGTAACGTCGTGAATTCCCTTTAGCGAACGTTTTTGGATAATGTAACGTCGTGAATTCCCTTTAGCGAACGTTTTTGGATAATGTAACATCGTGAATTCCGGAGTGAAATGTGAATTATTCGGTTCAGTGTGGGAAAGCATTGGACACACACCCAGAGTTAAAATAGACCGTGTTGTGTCGGTCGTTCAGACATAAAGCCGCCATTCACCGACTGGTGCGACCTTCGCTATGTCCAAAAGTTCACTGCCGCGCTAGACGGAGAGAGCAGCGTCATCATTGACCCAGAAAATGATTTGTACTAAACTGTTGCATTGACCTTGTGACAGGAAACGGTGCTCAGATCAGAGGTTCGTACACGTACGGTGTGAGAAGTAAACAGAGGAAAATAAATTGCAGAAGAGGACAGAAATAATTTGAATGTAAGGGAGTTTGAGAAATAATTAAATTAAAGGAAATTGGAGGAAGAAAAAGATATGAACGGAGCAGAAGAACATTAAGGAAAGAGTTGGAAGAAACAAAGGAATGGAGAAAAATAAAGATATAAATTAAGTGAGAAAGATTTGAAGAAAGAAAGAAAGAAAGAAAGAAAGAAAGAAAGAAAGTAAGAAAGAAAGAGAAGCAAAAAATGAAATGTGAGTGAATGAATGAAATAATGAATAAATGAATCAAACTAATGAAGAGGACGAAGTGATCAAATACAATATGATAACGAGGAAGTAGAAGGAAAATAGACAAGAAGAGAATCTAATAAAAGGATAAAAAATAAATCAGACAAGAAGGGAATTTAATGAAAATGGACAAAATAAATTGAGTATAACAGAAGAAAGACTAGGACTCGCGTTACGGAATGCGCGCTCGTTCGAATCCTCATGGGGGAAGAAATTTTCTCATGAAATTTCGGCCAGTGTATAGAATCGGTACCCACCAGCATCGTGATGCACTTGGAGAGCTACGATAGGTAGCGAAAATCCGGTTTCGCAAACCAGCTATAACGGCTGGGAGGATCATCGTGCTAACCACACAATACCTCCATTCTGGTTGGATGATCGTCCACCTCTACTTCGGCATGTGGACGTGAGGCCAGCAGCCGGCTGATCGGTCTTGGCCCTTCATGGGCTGTAGCGGCATGGATTTACTTTTACTTTACTATAACAGAAGAAAGCAGTGCTTCCTCTATATTTCGTACAAGGTGGGAGTGAAATAACCTTGGAGATTTTCAGAGAAAATAGCTCATATTATAATGCAGGCTAACAAAAAAACTGTAATATCATATTAGTGGAAAGTTAATAGCTTTTTTCAGGAAAAGAAATGTTTTTTTTCTCCTCAAATATTTAACAACCTCTTATTCAGTAACTATTGCGAGTAGGATCGTCATTTTTATGCATATCGATAGGAAATCTAATAAAGAATAATTTATCCCTGCACCGTATTTCAATAGCTTGGACGGTTTTCGTGTAAATTTAATTTGAAAAATCTCTCATTTCAAGCCACTGCACGGTGCGAGATGGTTACAACACAGCGTCAGAGAACAGCTCATCTAGCGAGACACACAGAGTTCGTTGACCTCTTACATCTGTATCACGAGAAGAGTGTGTTAACGGCGATGTTGCCGGACTGCTAAAACTTACATCTTATTTTTTCTAATTAACCGTGCATTTAATCACAAAACGTAATATAGGTTTTCTACTCATTTACGTGCACCCTATCGTTCCTTTCAATCTTCAAGGTTATTTCACTTCCACTCTGTATAATGAGAAGAAAAAGAGAAAGGAAAGAACTAAATCGAAAATGGTAGATCGTTATGTTCAGCTATACACATAACGCGAGAAAAAGAAAAACTTCACTCGTAATTCATCATCATCATTACCATCATCACCATAGATTAGGGAATTTGGCCTGTTAGGCCTTAATTCTTACATGACTTTGAGCGAATACCTAATAATCATCAGTGGCGTAGCGTCAATGTAAGCTGAAAAGCTTAGCTTCCCCATTTAATATTAATTTCATAATAAACCTGCAGTTTATGGAGAAAATTATTTATTAATTTTAATAGAATTTATATTTACGCGTTAAATATTGTGATGCGGCAGCTCAGGATGATTTGTGATGCAGCAGTAAACAAGAAGCCTGCACACACCAGCTTCAAAGCAAACTGGTTTCTTCTGTGTAATCCACCCCGCAGATTTTCCATCCCTTTCTAACTAAACTATCCTAGTCGCAAGGCTCGCAAGAAGCTAGCTTTAACATTTAAAATAAGTAGTTTCCGAGTTATCCCTTTTCGTCAGTTGTGTTCAGTTGAAGTGTTAGTGTGCATTGTGGCTGATATAATAAATAATGAGCGAAATAACAGTTCCTGACACTAATTTACTTGAATTTTTAGGACAATTGTATTATCAAGACTGACTTACGAACAAAAGTGTGATTTAAAAAACAAATGACCGACTCCCTTGCTGTCAATGAAGGACACAACCAAAAGACAGACGCATACTTACGTAATGATACTAATATTGTGATTTCTCTAAGTATGACAGGGAGTGAGCTGATGTTATACGTATACGTGTCTATTTATTTATTTATTTTTTTGCTAATGATTGTAACATAAAATATAAAATATACAGAGAAACTTTAGCTTTGTTAAGAGATATGTGTAAACCGTGAAATCATATTTTACTACGTATCATTTGAGGTCATGCCTTATTGGTGTTACTTACGATGTTCCAACCAATCTTCGACTGCTGACTTGAAATTGACTACTATTTATTTTAAGACTGTATTTTTGTAATACGTTTTCTCATATTGCATGAAAGACAACTTGGGTTAGCTTCCCCTGCTCAAAATTTCATGCTACGCCACTGATAATCATTCGCTAGTATCATAACTTCTGCTTATGTAATCAGCATGCTGCAGTCGCTTGATTTATGTAAGACAAACCGGCTAAGCTAGCGCAGAGGTAGTTCCCTTCGTACTCCGTTTATACACCTTCAACTGTTTTACAGCTCTTTCCTCAGTCATACCAACATAACTTTGGTGACATTACGAAAGTTTCACTCTAGTGTACACTCACGCTAGTGTGCACTCGAATTTTTTGTGTGTGTTAATATCAAGATAACTAAGGAAGAGACTAGTGAAATGCTTTGTGTGGAGTGTAGCATTGTATGGGAGCCAACGGCGTAGCTTAGGCGGCTAAGGCGCTTGCCTGCCAATCTAGAGTTGCGCTCGGGCGCGGGTTCGATTCCCACTTGGACTGATTACCTGGTTGGGTTTTCCCGAGGTTTTTTCTAACTATAAAGCAAATGTCAGGTAATCTATGGCGAATCCTCGGCCTCATCTCGCCAAATATCATCTCGCTATTATCAATTCCATCGACACTAAATAACCTCGTAGTTGAAACATGGGGCAGAAACGTGGACATTACGACGAAATGAAGTGAAGCGAACAGAAGCATTTGAAATGTGGATATGGAGAAGAATGGAGTGTGTGAAGTGGACAGACAGAATAAGAAATGAAATTGTGTTGGAAAAAGTGGGTGAAGAAAGAATGATGCTGAAACTGATCAGAAAGAGAAAAAGGAATTTGTTGGGTCACTTGCTGAGAAGAAACTGCCTACTGAAGGATGCACTGGAAGGAATGGTGAACGGGAAAAGAGTTCTGAGCAGAAGATATCAGATGATAGACGAAATTAAGATATGTGGAGCATATGAGGAGTCTAAGATGAAGGCAGGAAATAGGAAAGACTGGAGAATGCTGGGTTTGCAGTGAAAGACCTGCCCTTGTTCAGAACACTATGAATTAAATGAATCAATATCAAGGTAGCGCCTTTTATATGCATTGCATATACGAATCTGTCACAGGTTAAGTTAGGTTACTTTAGGCTTTGGTATGCCTTGAATATACGAATCTATGAAAAGTTAGGTTACATTAGTTTATGTTTTTGTTATGCCTTGAAAATATACGAATCAGTGACAGGTTAGATTAGGTTAGTTTAGGCTTTTGGTATGCCTTGCATATAGGCTACTCAAAATTGTCTAATAATATGCCCTTTTTGCTGTCCGCCTTCCTGTACCTTTTACTAAAATGTCAGTAGATGTATTATCGAAATCTTCAAGGGAAGACAATTATTATTATTATTATTATTATTATTATTATTATTATTATTATTATTATTATTATTATTGTTGTTTAGGTTAGGTTAGAAGATGTCTAAGTCCTTTATCCCGGCAGTTTATGTGAATATGAAGACGACAGGGATTTAGTGCAGGATTTTAAAGAGCTGTGCAAATGCGATTTTTTGTTTACTGATGTTGTCAGTACTGGTCTGTAAAAAGCTAGTGTAATGGCGGATGTACATACGAAGTTATATTACGGAAACTGTGTGTTTTTTTCATGATTATTTCCTGTTTCACTATTTTTGAGTGCTTATTTCATTAATACATGTTTGCGTTCTTCACATTACGTCGTATACTGTCTTTTATATCGCTTCTTTCTTTCACTACAAACCGCAACATTTCCACCTCCATTACGACGCACCTCTCATTACAAAAGGAATTTACTACATTTTCGAACAATTTTCCTTTCTCAAAATACAGCGTGTCACGCTTAGAGGGATCGATAAATAATGCTCACCATTTAAAATCAGATGAAGATATCGTTGTGATTTACGTCTGACAAAATGCAGAAACTGTCCAAGTTTATGCACCAATGGTTTAAAAACAGTTGCATGTTCATGCGCATGCGCACTAACATTTATCGTGGAAACAAGCCTGGCGCCATTCAGTAGAACATTCCGTCATTGGACCATTCTCCTTCATCGAGGCGACAATCAAAGGGAATGTGTATCTAGACATGTGCAGAACTTTTGTTGTTGATCAATTCCCCCCCAGAATCGGTTTTCCAGCAACATGGGGCTCCACCCCATTACTATGGAGCAGTGCGTGGCTTCTTGAATGCAAACTTTCCCAATAGGTTGGTCGGAAAAGGAGAACCCTTGCCTGGCCACATAGGTCACCCGACTTGACGCCCATTGACCTTTTTCTGGGGCTGTATGACGAATGTTGTGTACCAACGTGGTGCAGTTGACACTTTGGAAAAACAGACAATACAAAATAAATGGAGCTGCGTTAACCACTCCACAAATGTTATGGGGCACTTGGCAGAAGTTTGAGTACATTTGGATGTCTTCAGGGAAGCTCGAGGCGCATGAATCGAGTTGCACTGACTATTCTCCGAAACTCGGAGAGGTTTTACGTCAAGTTGTATAAAAAGTTATGTTATGAAACCATTATTTATACTTTAAATTAGCACTTATTTCTCGAGCCCTCTAAGCGAGACACGCTGTATATATCTACAAAATCCTTAACTTTTAAAATCCATCTCTAGAAAAAAAATCTCTTATAAATTAATCTATTTTCACTTCCGAAAATACCAAAACTATCTGTGCGCTAGTTTCACCAACAGATCCTTGAGGCAAAATAGGTAAAAGGATATACTTCCAGACCCCACCAAAGGGAAAGAATCTGAATTTTTCTGTCGTAAATCAGACGTTGGATTTTTAGCCGAACAGGCTATCGCTTGAACAACAGGGAGTGTGAAGACGGTATGGCATAGTTGCGCCCCGCGGTCAATTGGGAGGCCTAGGCATGGCATAATTGTGCCCCGAAGAAACCAAGTAGCAGAAGGGACATAGCATAGTTGCGCCCCGAAGAAATCAGGTAGCAGAATGGACATGGCATAGTTGCGCCCCGAAGAAACCAAGTAGCAGAAGGGACATAGCTTAGTTGCGCCCCGAAGAAATCAGGTAGCAGAATGGACATGGCATAGTTGCGCCCCGAAGGAATCAGGTAGCAGAATGGACATGGCATAGTTGCGCCCCGAAGAAATCAGGTAGCAGAATGGACATGGCATAGTTGCGCCCCGAAGAAATCAGGTAGCAGGATGGACATGGCATAGTTGCGCCCTGAAGAAATCAGGTAGCAGAATGGACATGGCATAGTTGCGCCCCGAAGAAATCAGGTAGCAGAATGGACATGGCATAGTTGCTCCCCGAAGAAATCAGGTAGCAGAATGGACATGGCATAGTTGCGCCCCGAAGGAATCAGGTAGCAGAATGGACATGGCATAGTTGCGCCCCGAAGAAATCAGGTAGCAGAATGGACATGGCATAGTTGCGCCCCGAAGAAATCAGGTAGCAGGATGGACATGGCATAGTTGCGCCCCGAAGAAATCAGGTAGCAGAATGGACATGGCATAGTTGCGCCCCGAAGAAATCAGGTAGCAGAATGGACATGGCATAGTTGCGCCCCGAAGAAATCAGGTAGCAGAATGGACATGGCATAGTTGCGCCCCGAAGGAATCAGGTAGCAGAATGGACATGGCATAGTTGCGCCCCGAAGAAATCAGGTAGCAGAATGGACATGGCATAGTTGCGCCCCGAAGAAATCAGGTAGCAGAATGGACATGGCATAGTTGCGCCCCGAAGGAATCAGGTAGCAGAATGGACATGGCATAGTTGCGCCCCGAAGAAATCAGGTAGCAGAAGGGACATGGCATAGTTGCGCCCCGAAGGAATCAGGTAGCAGAATGGACATGGCATAGTTGCGCCCCGATGGGCATAGTACACACGAAAGTGATTGTCATAATATAAACAAATTACTTAAAAATATTATAGTGATAGCTGCATTGAAATCAGATAGGCCTAGCATATGATCAATTTTGCTATTTAAAATAACGGTTTTTTATCGATCACACACAATACATGAACCGCATTTTTTGTTTGTACATCGATATCTTAACCGTACGGTACAGGGTTTCGAAAATTGAAACTTAGAAGCATTGTGAATTATTAACTCTTTACCCTTTTCACTAAACTTAACATTCATTTTAAATTAACTTCACTATACGCGACAGACGGTGTGAAAATTATTAATAAAATGTCAAGACTGCTAAGGTCCCATATTCCAACGGCTCACTCATTTGAATAATTATGTCATTTAATAAAGAACTGCCAACTTCATGGTGTTCATTTTAACGGTAGATTATTGATAATCACTGCATAAACAGTAGAAAAACAGTTAATAAAGTACTCCCAACTTTATGGTGTTCATTTTAATAAATATTAAATCGCATAAGAAATCAATAAGGTTGGTTGATTACGAGGCTCGAGTTCCCGTAGTGTCTTTTTCTCTCCTATTTCATCGGGGCGCAACTATGCCATGCCCTTTTCTCTACCTGATGGGAACGGAGCGCAACTATGCCCACAAAACAGGGACCCTTTTTTATGTGCTGCATCGTATTTGACCGTGGGGCGCAACTATGCCCTGCCCATATTGAAAGCTCTTTCGTCATTAGAAAACGCGAACATATTTTTGGAACGTACTGTGATGGTAAGGCTACTATGACTGTATATGCGGTCTTGGATCTGTGTGGAGGACGGTTGAACTTCATTAGTAGAAGGGGTGGGAGTGAAGTACATTGAAAAACTGAGGTACAATAAAAATTGAAGTAAAAATAAAATGATGTCCCTGTATAATTTTTCATTTGTGCATTTTTGCGACTATTATTTATTTTATACCTTAGAGACTGGGTTAAAAGATATACTTCCAGGCCCCAGCAAAGAGAAAGAACCTGAATTTTTCTGTCGTAAATCAGATGTTGGAATTTTAGCCGCATAGGCTACCGTTTGAACAACAGTGAAAGACATTGTAACTAGTAAGAGGTAAGATTAAAGAAAATACTGAGAAGAATTCACCTGCAGCCAAATTAAATAAAAAATAAGAAAGATGATTGATTTGTAACCAGTGTGATCTTTTGTGTGAAGAGAATCTGGTAATTAGATTGCGCAGGCACGTTAGGAATCTGCAGCAGCCCCGTCAAGATGTCGTTGCAGTCGGCAGTTCCTGCGGTGTCCCACGGCCTGACCTCTTCCTTCCGCCTTCCCAATGACCTTGGCCTCCTTTAAGATTTCCTCGACCTATATACTCCACATCCATGGGACTCTCTGAACGAGTGGTCAGTCCAGGACTTTGCAAGGATCTTTATTACTTATTAGACGACGTTTGTGAAGTTTAGAGGTTAGTGTTGTTGATATTACGTGATGATAACGATGATGACAGTGATAGTGATGATGACATCGGGGAAGAAGAAGAAATTATGGAATAAGGAAGTTAATGCTCCCATATTTTCTAGAAAATCGGCATTAGAATCAGTAAGGATGTCAGTTATTCGTGCTTGCTGCCTTTACATCCAAGGAAATACCCTTGGTACTCATTTCTGATAGAGACTGAGTAAACGCCAGGGTCATAATGCGGCCGGGAAGATTAGATCAACGGAGAACATCCATGACCCCATCGAACCCGCAACGCCTTAACCGCGGCGCTACTGCAATGTAATGTAACAAACCTGATGATTCAGGTGTCGGTATCAAGTCCAGTTACTGTTCTCCAACCAGGAGATAAACCGTGCAAGGAATGTGCTTACTATTGCGTCATCTATTGGAGCGAAGTAGATAGATATAGTCGCGACGCTGTTATTCCCGGCGTGACTCCTCCTCTTTGCTTACGTCATAGAAAGTGAAGGCTCTATAAAGTCTAGGTAAGTAGTATCGTTCGCCATTTTTGTTCTTCCGTTGCCGAGCTTCCGGACGAGGGATCTATTTGCCACACCGTTAAACATTATCATGTCGTAGCTCCTATGATAATAAATCAAACGCACTGTAATTCAGCAAATAATTGGGCGGCAAATAACGTCCTCGTGTGCTTTCTGCGAACGCCAACGAAAGAGCCAAAATGGCGGGCATTATATTAAGTATTTATCGAGCCTTCTTTATCTTCATCAGCGAATCACAAGACGCACACGTTTAAATGTAGCCGACCTGCAAGTGATTGGCTGCCGGAAATAAGAGCGACGGGACTATAATATTACCGTTATAACGTCAGTTTAAAAAAAACATGCGTTCTCCTGCATATGTTATTTCCTGTATGGAGAGATTAAAAGACTAGCAAATTAACCGTGATCTAATTTTGTAACTAGGGTAGTATAAAAATGTGTATATCAGTGTTATCGTTTGTGCTTTGAGAGATAGCCAATGGAGATGCGTGTACCCACGTGTGTGACCTTATGACATCTTATGACATCAACATTCATTCACAGCATCACCCCGCTGCGTCTCATTCCCTGGAGACTTTCTCGTGGTTGGAGTACAGTATTTTTACAGTCACGTCAGGTTACATAGTGCTACTGTTTTTGCCAGTGGCGGCTTCTCAAGGGGGTTGCAGGTTTGTACACCCCCAGTAATGTTCCTAATCTCCCGGCTTTGTTACTATTAAATATATATATATATATTTTACAATTTCATTCATGACTATCTGCAGCTGGCGTTTTGTTTTGTACGTCTGCAGGAGCCTTCAAGCCTCTTGGTTTGCAAAGATGTTGAAAACCTATGAAAGGTAGTTATAGAGATGTTCGGCTAATGCGGGGACAGGGGGTTAGAGGCGTGGTCTACTGCTTTCCTCATTGAGAACGGTTTGTCGCACTCCCTGACATGGACACCAACGTCAGTGCAGAAGAAACTAAATTCACTGGGAAAGTATCTGTTTCAACTAGACATTTGTCCGAAGTAATAAGCATGAAAAATGTATTCATTCAGCTTGTGCAACGAACAGTCGCATATTTCGCACATTACTTTCTCAATCTGCATGCACACAAACGGCACAATACATAAAGGAGCTTGTGTTTTGCTTCAAAGTTGTAAGAGTTGTCGTTCTGACAATAAGTGCTGATATCTCCCGACAGCCTACGAAAGCTGCATTTGAATTTTATGAACGAAAATGATGCACTTGGTACTTGGTAGCATTCTGATGACGATTCTGTACTCAAATGTTTTTCATGAGGGTAAATCGCAATATAGAGAGCTCCGCCCACGACCCCTTCCACTTTTGGACTTTCTGTATAAATAGGTATGCTTGTATTTAGTCATTTTACTTATTAATTGCATATAAATAAGCCTTATATGTATACGCCCTCAGGTATACACGGTTTTGAACTTTAAAGTAAAGTATGTTTAACTCCTCTTCGATATCCATTGTGCGCCACCATATTTTCAAACTACCAGCCGCCAATGGTTTTTGCTCACTGTTACTAAAACCCTAGGGTATGAAACCAATTTGGAGACCTGCTATCGTGAGAATACGATAAGCTTAAGCAATTTTCCACTTCATTTTGCACCATTGAAAGGGATGGTGTTGAAAATAAGACAAACGATGAAATGATGGCAAGGACAATGGATTGCCTTGATAAAGCTTGCAATACCGCAGGAATTGAAGTGTAAATTTTTAAAATTTGGTAACTTGAGATTTATGATAACACTGAGTTCCTCTCTGCACGTACCTTGCCTGTAATGGTTTCTCCGAATACGCTGCTGTTGAATTCCCACTGAGTGCACTGTCTGGTGTCATTGTTGCTTCCGAAAGTCGACGGATTCGTGTAATCCAGGTCCCATATGTAACAGGGGTTGTAGCTGTCTTTGCCATCCTGCGAACATAAAAAGTAATAATAATAATAATAATAATAATAATAATAATAATAATAATAATACTTGCTTACTTACTTACTTGCTTACAAATGGCTTTTAAGGAACCCGGAGGTTCATTGCCGCCCTCACATAAGCTCGCCATTGGTCCCTATCCTGAACAAGATTAATCCATTCTCTATCATCATATTCCACCTCCCTCAAATCCATTTTAATATTATCTTCCCATCTACGTCTCGGCCTCCCTAAAGGTCCTTTTTCCTCCGGCCTCCCAACTAACACTCTATATGCATTTCTGGATTCGCCCATACAGTACGTGCTACATGCCATGTCCATCTCAAACGTCTGGATTTAATGTTCCTAATTATGTCAGGTGAAAAATACAATGCGTGCAGTTCTGTGTTGTGTAACTTTCTCCATTCTCCTGTAACTTCATCCCTCTTAACCCCAAATATTTTCCTAAGCACCTTATTCTCAAACACCCTTAACCTATGTTCCTCTCTCAAAGTGAGAGTCCAAGTTTCATAACCATAAAGAACAACCGGTAATAGGCTATAACTGTTTTATAAATTCTAACTTTCAGATTTTTTGACAGCAGACTGGATGATAAAAGCTTCTCAACCGATTAATAACAGGCATTTTCCATATTTATTCTGTGTTTAATTTCCTCCCGAGTATCATTTATATTTATTACTGTTGCTGCAAGATATTTGAACTTCTCCACCTCTTCAAAAGATAAATTTCCAATTTTTATATTTCCATTTTCATAATAATAATAATAATAATAATAATAATAATAATAATAATAATAATATTTTTTTTATTGTTCATTAACATAATATGTGATGAGAGGGAAAAAGACCTTTCGGGATACAAAGACGTAGATGGGAGGATAAAAAATGGATTTGAGGGAGGTGGGGTATGATGGTAGAGACTAGATTAATCTTGCTCAGGATAGGGACCGATGGCGATCTTATGTGAGGGCGGCACTGAACCTCCAGGTTCCTTAAAAGCCGTAAGGAAGCAAGTAAGTAAGTTAGTAAGTAATATTTATGTTCCTGTTAAACATGATTGTTTACATTTCTAACAAACACGTCGAAATTTTGCGAGAACGTAAGACGATAACCCTTAAATTGGCAAGATTTCATTTCTCACACTAGTTTATTAAACTGGGTCGGACTGTAAAGAAAACAACTATCGTAATGTCCATATTTTATATGGTGTACAATATTCTTGTATTGTGAAATTTTAATTTTCCTACCATTTTTTTTTCTATTGTGCTATTAAAATTATAGCATATAGCCTATTAACCTGTTGTATCCTATAGGATATTTTGCGAATTTAAGGGTTAAGTAGCCTATCTTTCTTATGGAAGGGAAATCCATGCTCTGCTCACTGAATTTCTATACTATCGTTTTAGTTGCTTTAGAGGAACGTAAACACAATCGATGTTGATAAACGATTGGTTATGAAATAACAGTTCCTAGTTCGATATTTTGAGATATACAGGTGATTTACGGGGAGTTATCGCTACTTACTGAGCATATTTGTGAAAACATGAGCAAAAAATGTCGTATAAACATGAATCCTGTTCTCAATATTTTCAGAATTACACTAATTTGAAGTTGTTAAAAAATATTTTTTTTTCTTTAGTACACCTATTCATTATAGTTCAGTTGTTCAGCCAATGAGAAATCACCATTGTACCATTATAAAACCGCAAGTATCGATTATTCTCGGATATGCAATCGAAAGACAATTAGCAAAACGTCACGGAGGCTGGAAATCCAATACTGTCGCAGAAGGTTATGTTCTGTTACTATAATAATTAGCGTTAATTGTAAATAATATTCAAATAAATTCAATTTGTCATCTCGTTTTTCAATTCTAAATCAATTTACAGGTTACATCAATACTAGTGGCTTGTGCAGCAAATGCTTCAAACTAAGTTCATTAGACGTTCAAATAAACATTTTTCAGATTTATTTTCAGTGAGGAATACCAGACATTCTGAAAGTTATTTGCTTCCATAATAATGAAAGATACTCTCTCTCGAGCCAATACTGAAGAGAACCACGTTTATAAATATCTACAACACACCGCCATTAAATATATGAAAAAGACCCAACTCCACTTGAGTAATAACTATAAAAATATTTGATTTTTAATAATATTATTATCTTACGTAAGTTTTATAGCTTTCAGTAACGTATACTACATATACTATATTGCCGACACTCAGTAAAATATAGAAATCAAAGTCTAATTTAAGTTATTCTCTACATCTACTTATATAACCCCAAAACGTTTCACTTTCATATCATCAATATAGCATTAATATGTATAATTAATGAAAAATAGTCACATCACGGCATTAACTACAATAATATTTCATTTCTAATAGTAATAATGTCATCAAACCACCTCAAGTTTTGTAGTTTTTAATATCCAATACACAGCTGTACCCAGAAAATTACACACCACAGGATCGAACCTGTAAATTATTTTTAGTAAGTTAAGTTTTTAATTACCAATTTAATTTGAGCTCTAAATATGTCAGCATTCTTGCAGATCATGGCCTTCGTGTAATATTGTTTACTGTAGTGTGTGTTTTGTTTTATTCTGAAATGCAACACGGCTGACTTGATGCTCGCTTCGCTTCTCCTGAATGCAATTAGCTAGTTCTCAAAACTGACGACAGATGGATTTTAGAAAATAGGAAAATTATGTAGGAAAATTGACATTTCACTGAAAACTACTATTTTTTCGAAAAACTTTGGGTTCCAAGCTTCAAAATGAGGGGCCATTTATTAAAATCCGTCCAGCCGTTTTCCCGTAATTTCCATTACCAGTTCAAATTATATATATATATATATATATTAATGTTCATGTTATTCTCTAGATTATATCAAGGTCAATGACATTCGTCCCTCGGGAAAAAATCAATACTTTCACGTCTGCGCACATGTCACAATTTAGTAGGTCAGTTCCGCTCTTTACTTAGATAACCATAACATGAATACTTATTAATAATTTCAAGTTAGAAATATGGTCGAGCATAAAAAGTCGTATGAAACTTGCCTATAATGGCAATTAAGACGCTCGTATGAAAATTATGAAACTCGCTTGCGCTCGTTTCGTAAACATACTCGCGTCTTAATTACTGCCATTATAGGCTCGTTGCATAATGTACTATTGTGGTACGGATTATCCGATTTTTTTCGATTAACCGTTCGATCCATCCCCTTCATTACCATGGATAATAGAGGTCCTACTATAGTTCATTCTCTATTTGTAACATTCTTTCATGCTTAAAACTAAAGAAGAGGGTATTTTTTAACAACTTCAAATTAGTGTAACTCTGAAAATATTGAAAATAGAACACATGTTTATATGACAGTTTTTTGCTCAGAATGTCTTCAGAAATAAGCTCTGTAAGTGGCGGTAATTCCTTGTGAATCACCCTGTATATAGTTCTGTTTTAAAACTTGAGGTGTAAATTAGAATTTGTGTGGCATAGAAGTCTGTTAAAGTACTAGCTCTGCTTTACGTCGGTTTAGTATAATGCTAGAGATGCTGCGGGACTATAAATAGAACGCCGGCCTGATTAGGGGAATCACGTTCAAACAGCTGAGACACAGACCAGACCATAAAACAGTTTATAACCGAAATTAACTATTACTGGGGCCTTTACTGACTTCGCAGAAATATTGTTTATACATTCGCAACAGAGATTTTAAGATAATATTCCTCGAGGTTAGGTTGCCGTATTAAACTTGCGTGCGATTTTAAACTCCGACATAGAACAGGTCTTCAATGTACTGCAATACTTACGTCGCTATTTGTCAGGTCGGTTTAATTTCATGTCATTTGAATGGTAATATAACTGTGGAAGAAGATGTTAAAATGGAAAATAAGAAATAGAATGTAGTACAAAAGAGGAAGCAGGAAAAAGAAGAGAAAAAGAAAATAAATATTGGAGAAGAAGGGAAAGGAGGTAAAGGGACCAAAGAGGATGAAGAGCAAGGAAGATTGACGAAGATAAATGGAAATGAGAAGAGAAGAAGAGATGGTAGACTAAACCGGCGAAAGTGGAGAAGAATGGGGGGGAGGGAGAGTAAGCGTAGGACGAGAAATTAGAAGAGGAGAGACGCTGAAATAATTGCCGGCAGTATTGTACTTTTGCTGACGTTTGTTTTAACAAGAAGTCATTGTAATTAACAAGTTGTTTCCAGAAGCTTGATTTGCCGCTATTAACAGTTGAAGCGGTTTGGGTCCTCCCATCCGTGGACATCGCTTGCCCACAGCGCTAGGTTTCCAAGTACCTAACCCCATGTCAGTGCGAGTGCCTGGGAAGCCAGCTGCGTGCAAATTAACTTCGTGTTATCGTGTAGATGAAAATTGCTTCATTATTTACAATTTCGCCTTGGTCGGGTCAGGCAAGTCCTTATGGCGCACATGAAAGAGCCTACTTACTAGGAAGTCACACATTAAAACGAGGAAAACTGGAATCGTGTTTTTATAAATATGTGTATCACACAGTGAAACTATTAATTATGAAATATTGCACCAATTAATCCCTATATGCGAAGATTTTTATCTTTCAATTTAGAATATTGCAGCAAAACTTCCAAGAACCTTTTTTACGTCTCAGAAAACAAAGAAAAATCGCGTTTATTAAGATTAATACAAACGACACAAATAAACATACACGTGGAAATAACAAGTGAATGTAAGTAGTGTTAGGCCTAATACAATTCTAATTAATCAGTATTATAGTAGTTTATTGTGCGAGATCGTGCATATTTGCTTGGTTTCCGCACAAAACCAATCCGCGGAAAGTCTAAAATTCCACATTCAATATTCCCAATCTAACACACATAACAATTTCCCTCTTCTTACCGCTTAAGTGACATATTGATTTTACTGCTTTAGGCTTTTAACATATTATTTTTAGAGACGTTCAACATAGTAATAATTATAAATTGGAAACTTACCATTGCAATTTCACCTAAATTGCACTGTTAATTATTGTTTTTAAATATTTGCAAAAATTAAGTAAACTCCACAACTCCACTAAAGTTACTGCATTCGTGATGCAAGTAACATTAAGGAAGCCGTGAAAAAATCAACAAGATTCCAGACTCCTCATAGACTGGGGGAAAAAAAGACAGACGTGTATTACGGCCTGCTGGAGTATAGTAAACACAGAAAACATTTTAAAGCAACAATGTTGAAGACAGATATTTTTGTTTTGAAAATTTGCAAAGAAACCAAGATGGAGATTTCATTGCAACTAATTAGAAATTCCTCTTTCAGGTATGTAATAAACGATCTTCGCACAAAATAATGTACGATACACGAGCGGTATGTTTTCTTTCAATTCTCGGAAATTAAAAAAGCTCAACTATGTTTCGCTTTTTCAAACTTTTCCTCGAACATGAAAACTTCAACATACCGCTCTTGTAACGCATATTACTATTGCGATACAAGTGTGGTAAGTGCATTGTAAATAAATAATAATTAAATAAATAAAGAAAATAAATAAATAAATAAATAAGTTAATAAATACATGAAGAAATAAAGGAAGAAATAAATACATAAATAAATAAATAAATAAATAAAAAGTAAAGAAATGAATAAATGAGTGAATGAATAAAAACTAACTAAATAAATAAATTAATAAATAATGAAATAAAGAAATAATGTAATAAATAAAGAAAGAAATAGGGCCTAAGTAAAAAAAAAAGTAAATCCGTGGCACTACAGACCATGAAGGGCCGGCTGCTGGCTTCACGTCCTCATGCCGAAGCAGAGGTAGACAATCATTCAACCAGAATGGAGGCATCGTGTGGTTAGCACGATGATCCCCATAGTCGTTATAGCTGGTTTGCAAAACCGAATTTTCGCTATCTATCGTGGGGCCTAAGCAAATGAATATAAATACATAAGTAAGTGAGTAAAAGTAGGTAGGTGGATCGATGAATGGAAAAAATAAAGAAAAAAAGAATTTTGTGTAAGAAAGAATAATAAAATGGAGAGTAAAAGGATAGAACAATAGTAATAAAAATAAATGGAAAGTAAAAGGAGAAATGAAAAAGAAAAGGGGGCTGAAACGTAAGATTGACATGAAAAAAAAGGAAAAATTATGGAAAATTATTTAAGTCAAGAAAGCATAATGGGGTGAAGAAAGACATGATATAAAATAAGTTAGAAGAGGTTGAAGAAGGAAAGAAAACAAAATTTGTAACATGTATGTAATAAAGTCTATGCGGATGACGTGAATATGTCAGGAGAAAATCCACAAACGATTAGGGAAAACAAGGAAATTTTACTGGAAGCAAGTAAAGGGATAGGTTTGGAAGTAAATCCCGAAAAGACACGGTATATGATTATGTCTCGTGACGAGAATATTGTACGAAATGAAAATATAAAAATTGGAAATTTATCTTTTGAAGAGGTGGAGAAGTTCAAATATCTGGGAGCAACAGTAACAAATATAAATGACACTCGGGAGGAAATTAAACACAGAATAAATATGGGAAATGCCTGTTATTATTCGGTTGAGAAGCTTTTATCATCCAGTCTGCTGTCGAAAAATCTGAAAGTTAGAATTTATAAAACAGTTATATTACCGGTTGTTCTGTATGGTTGTGAACTTGGACTCTCATAGGTTAAGGGTGTTTGAGAATAAGGTGCTTAGGAAAATAATTGGGGCTAAGAGGGGTGAAGTTACAGGAGAATGGAGAAAGTTACACAACACAGAACTGCACGCATTGTATTCTTCACCTGACATAATTAGGAACATTAAATCTAGACGTTTGAGATGGGCAGGGCATGTAGCACGTATGGACGAATCCAGAAATGCATATAGAGTGTTAGTTGGGAGGCCGGAGGGAAAAAGACCTTTAGGGAGGCCGAGACGTCGGTGGGAGGATAATATTAAAATGGATTTGAGGGAGGTGGGATATGATGATAGAGACTGGATTAATCTTGCGCAGGATAGGGATCGATGGCGGGTTTATGTGAGGGCGGCAATGAACCTCCGGGTTCCTTAAAAGCCAGCAAGTGAGTAAGTATATAATAAAGTGAATAAATGAGGGGATGAAGGAGAAGGTAAAGAATGAAAATATATTACAAGAGAAGGCAGAAGAGAATACAAAATAAAGGAAAGAGAAAAGAAATAGTGGAAGAATATGAAAAGCTACAAGAAAGTGAAGAATAAACACAAAAGGGTGTAAAGAACAAGGAATAGAAAAGGGAGGAATTATGGGACGGACGCATAGGGAAGCGAGAATGAAGCTGAAACAAGAATGGAAAAACTTGGTTTTAGTGAACACATACGCAGAGAATCCAGTGATGAAAGTGATAAGTAGGCTATTAAGGGTATTTTCCGTTTTAGATGCTCATCAAACATATTGTCATTAGGCATATTATTGGATTACTATTATTATTATTATTATTATTATCATCATCATTATCATTATCGGTGGTTTCATTATATTTTTGATTCATATTTTCGTAATATTTACATATTTTTATGGTAATCACTAAATATAAAATAGCCATCGGAGCAGCTCAGTTGGCTAAGGCACTTGCCTATTGATCCAGGGTTGCGCTTGGACACGGGTTCGATTCCCGCTTGAGCTGATTACCTAGTTGGATTTGTTTCCGAGGTTTTCCCCAACCGTAAGGCGAATGCCATGTAATGTTTGGCGAATACCTGACCTCATCTCGCCAAATAACATTTCGCTATCATCAGTCCCATCGATGCAAAATAACGTAGTAGTTGATACAATGTTAAGTAACCAAGTAAAAATTTAAAATCATATAGGGATCACGGAACCCCGGAACATACTTTGAGAAATGCTGCTCTATGGCAATTCAGCAATTGTCCAAACTGAACGAAGTGTGTACATACATTTTAGGAAATCGTCATCAGAGATAATAGCGATAGTGGTAACCACGATTAGAGTATCCAGTACTATAAAGAGTAAAAACCCCTGCACTGGCATAGGATAATGTTTTCAGAACATGTAATATGCTGCCGTGCCGTACGCTGCAGCTGCCGTGCCGATCCGAGTAGACCTAAGAGGCGTGGCTATAAGCAGTAGGGAGCTCTCGGTTTAGGACGTGAGACACCGGGCCTAATGAAAGAAAGAAGATAGCGAGCGAGTGAAACAGAAGAAGTGTGGCAGCACCTTGAACTCGATGGTATGGCTCATGTTTTTCCACACGTCCACGGAGAGCTCGGAGAGGTTGGGCGGCCTGGCGCACCAGAAGTCCGTGGACACCTGTTGGAACGTGGGGGCGAAGATGTGCCACGTGCAGGGGATGTTGAACAGCGACAGGAAGAATGTGAGCTGCAGTTGCCACCGCCCGAACTCCCCCACAGCCTGAGATATCGGGTCGTCTTCCTCCTCTTCCTGCTGCTCCGCGATAGCCTTGTTCTTCAGGGCCTCCTCCTTGGGCGAGATGCCACCCGCAGACGTCATGTTGGTCATCGCCACTGCGGAAATAAAGATAGAAGTATTATTTACTAGCCGTACCCGTGCGCTCCGCTGCACCCGTTAGAAATAAATATAAAGTAATTACATAATTAAAATAGGACGTTTGATTCAGGGAACATTCGTGTTTGATAGAAGGATAAATCGTTTAATATGTTACTTAATTTAAATTGCATCCAAATAATTAAAATGCGATCATTTTGGTCCAGAGACACTCATTTGGTGCAATGACAATTCCTTTAACATGTTTATTAATTTTTATTACATGCAACCATAGTTTAATGAAGATTGACATCATTTAGATTTAATGTGTATACAGTACTTTATTTTACTTGCTATATGTTTCCATTGAATTATGGTAATAACTTAATTTTAACCCTATATTATATTATATTATATTATATTACATTATATTATATATTATATTATATTATATTATATAAAATGTATGTTGATAACGGATGTACTCCGATAAGTAAGTTTTTAATTTGTTGTGGGGCCTCTTGAATCTCAGGAGCAACAACTTTTACAACAGGGCAACATAATCTGCTTGGCTCATTACCCAATTTTTTTGCATTGCATTTAATGCATATGTATTTTATGTATTTTAACACGATTCAATTGAGCATAGTTAAAATTTGGATTATAAAATAATGGAATGCTAAGCTAACATACTATTATTGCGTACTAAATCAATACACTCTCGTTGTTCGTTAATTCTCTGGGATTAGAATGAATGTGTACATAAACATTATTTTAAGAATACAGGAAACGAATGTACAGAATAGACTATCAAGTTTTCTGTGCATAAGAAGCTATTTTAATCTTACCTGTCCTCAATTCACTCAGAAGTTACTGTAATAACATTATAGCATTATGTCCATCTAGAGAAACTACACTTTCCAATGGTGAAATAATAATTAATTATACAAATCGGTTAATTTAGCTTCCGATATTACTTCATACAAACACAGAAACATTCTCTGTAGGCTATCTTTCATAGCTTTCGATTGTAGTACTCCAAGGCCCCTTATAGACGAAGTCATTTGTTTTTTATTTCATTACACGGCCTTAGAGGGCAGTTATTTTAATTTTAAAACTCATTTATCTCATTAAATATCAGTCCTCTCAAAATTTTTAAAAGAATGAAACTTATCGGAAATGATTTTTAAAGAAACTTGTGTTATGTAACATTTTTCACAAAAATCAATAAGCGAGATATTTCGATTCATTTAATTAAGGCCCCCTTATAACCCCCCTTTTAAACAATGTATTTTGAATGCCATATAGCCTAAAATCTAAGTTACAACGAACTTAATTTATATTCCAATTTTCATCGAAATCCGTTCAGCCATTATCGCGTGAAAAGGTAACAAACATACAGACAGACAGACAAACAAAAATTTCAAAAAAGCTATTTTCGGTTTCAGGGTGGTTAATTATATATGTTAGGACCAATTATTTTTGGAAAATCGAAAATTACCAGAAAATTTTCGGCTACAGATTTATTATTAGTATAGATTACGTTTATACAACATGGGGGGAATTGTAATTATATTATATTAAATTTCAAAGGCTTATTTTCTATTGGAAAGAAGAGTAACTTCGATTTTGTTTCGGATTACCAGTTAAATTCGGGGAGAGGATGGTATTTTTTGGTGAAAAATGAGTAAATTAAAAAAAAATTGTTTAAAACACTCTGTGGTATGTGTGGAACACATAGTATGGCATTCTGTGGGTATTTGTGCACTTTTCGGGTGTTGAGACGCCATTTTTAAACTTCCTGCGTTATAGATTTTTATATCACTCGCCACCTTTTGTTGTTCTTTCAGGTAAATTAAATTTTCAGAAAAAAATTTTATTCTTTAAAATACTCTTTAATATGTGTGGAATGCATTGCATAACATTTTGTGGGTATTTGTGCCCCTACCAGATGTTGAGACGCCATTTTATAAACTTCCTGCGCTATGAATTTTTTAATCATACACCCTCTTTGATCGGTTTCTGGTAACTTAATTTTTTGCTACATTGCCAAACAAAAAATGAACATAATTTCTGAACTATTAAAGATACATGCATGAAATTTAGAACACACATTCTTTAGACTATTAGGAAACGTTTCTCTGTAACAGAATTTTGTTACTTGATTTCATTTAAAAAAATACGTCCGTTTGTTTGCAAAAAAGGAAATAAAAAAAGTGTTATAAAAATTTTAATTTTTTATTTTACAGAAGTAGGGACTAATATCAAAATTCTGTTAACGACAGTTTGTAGAGCATGCTTTTGCAAGTACATTACAAAAAAACTGTTTCAATATATCTTTAAAAATGGTGTAGATATATCAGTTTTAGTAAAATTCTGCATTGGGTATATTTTTTTTTCAAATCTGGGCCCCCAAATAATTTCTTTCAAAATATTTATATTTGGTTGAGTTGCTACAGCTATGAGCTCTCTACATACAAAAAATTAATATTTTAAACCAAATAAGAAAGAAGTTTTAAAAAATGCCATCGTCTCCCCTTAAGTTAAAAGCGTAGAATTGATGTAGAGATTGGTTACGTATATAGCTGTGAGTGTCTGTCATAACGGAGCCAGGGTATCTGCCACTATTAACTCATTTCCGTTCCTCAACTTTCAACGACATTGTATCAGCGTTCAGAACCTTGGCAAAGATATCAGAAACCTATTTTTTTATTTTCCTGTTTCGATATCGTGAATGTCATCCAATCGGGAAGCTTGTATGAGGAAAACGCAAGTCTTCTGTATGAACCCCTGTTGTTCTGGAGTAAGGTTCTTCAACGTGCAGTGAATCTATTGTATGGGAGCCCCGGATTTACTTCTCTTTCGGTCATTCTTGTTGGTCTCGTGGTTAACATGTTGAGCGGTGAATCCCAGGTTTGCGGTTCCAAACCCAGCTGAAATGAATGGATTCCAAAAGGGCGACAATATCCTTAACATAGCTTCCTCCGTTTCTAATACAGGATACAAGCCAAAATTTGTCAGCTATTTCTCACCCATGATAAATTTCGAAGCCGAATAATCTCTGGTGTCGAAAGTGTTCTTTTCGAAGAAGGTCTCGCAGCCCGTGGTTTTGGAATTGCAAACCTTTGATCTAGTAAACCACTAGGCCTACATTAGATTTTTTAAATCTATTTCCGTCAAAATGACTTGTGAAGATTTTAAACAAAAAGAATAATATTATGACATATAATAATTTAATGTAGCTAATAACATATGAAGAGTCCACTGTAAGAATGATGGATTGTCATTTGGAACACATTTTGCAGGAGAAGCAATTGAAAGTTTGAAATGCTTAGCGCTCAAAGCTTAACTGTGATTTTCCGATCATTACTGGACAATGACTATCAGTGTTAATGCCATGTAACTCTCTATGTACATTCTATATGTCTTAAGCTATGCATTGACAGTCTTGGTTCATTTTCGACAAGAAAGTGACATCCATCATTTTTGCAGTGGACTCTTCAAATATTATGACATATAATAATTTGTTAATGTAGCTAATAACATATATTGCAAGTCCACACCTGTGGAAACCAGGTGGCCCGGGTTCGAATCCCGGTAAGGGTAAGTTACCTGGTTGGGGTTTATCCGGGGTTTCCCTCAACCCAATACGAGAAAATGCTGAGTAGCTTTCGGTGCTGGACCCCGGACTCATTTCACTGGCATTATCACCTTCAATTCATTCAGACGCTAAATAACCTAGATGTTGATACAGCGTCGTAAAATAACCCAATAAAATAAATAAATATATTGCAAACGTTTTCGCCATTTGGCACCTTCAGGCATGGATTCAATATTCAGTATAGTACATTGGAACACGTGCGATAATGTTAGCATAATTATACAATTGAAAAAAAATGACAATTATTATCTCTCTCTTAATTACTGTATACAATGGTAAAGCCTAGTTATGAGTTAAAACATCTACTTCAATTATTGCACATAATATATCCATAATTAAAAGAACTATTACTGCATATAATGTAAACATTGCACTCAATATATGTATCATTATAAGCCTATTTAATTTAAAATTAATATATAACATATATTCTGATATATAATTCCATTATGTATTTATTTTACGTATACCTACCTACCTAATATTGTGTTGTACTGTAATCATATATGTGTTTTTGTGTTATTTGCAGTTAGTATTGTTAACAATATAAACCTTATCAATATGTCAAATATTTGCTGTTATTAATTTATCGATTTGTTGGTTGCTTTGTCGTTGTTTCAATGTCAGACTTCCTTTACGCATAGATAGTTTATGAAGTCATTTCAAGGTAATCATCAGATGGATAAATTAAATTTGGTTGTAATTGAATCGTAGGCATACCCATTGACTAGAAAATTAGGTTCGGTTATGATGTGTTTAGTTGTTAATACCGATGAATGGCGCTTAAATTCCAGTGTTATATTTGCGTTGTGGAAGTTGGATACTTTCACTGGAATGTTAAATTGGGTCAATGAAAATTATGCTTGACGTTGAGTCATATGCCTATCCATTAATCAAATGTGGGTTTGTTGTAATTGTCTCTGATGATGATGATGATGATGATGATGATGATGATGATGATGATGATGGCTGACGTGTGAACTCCAAAGCTATCTTACGATTGTCTGTATGGCGAGTCCTCGGCATCAACCCCTTTGATTTGATTACCTGGTTGGGTTTTTCCGAGGTTTTCCCCAACCAAAAGGCAAATGCCGGGTAATCTTTTGGCGAATCCTTGGACCTCACCTCATCTCACTACATCTCGCCAAAATATTGTAAAAAATTGCAGAAAATTGTAAGAATTGTAGAAAATTACTAAATTGTAAAACTGTAAACATTTCTAAAAATTGTAATTGTAATATTGTATAATTTTTATTTGTTCCACATCTTAAAGCTTCATTGCTCATGTAAGATCTATGGAATGTAATAAATAAATAAATAAATAAATAAATAAATAAATAAATAAATAAATAAATAAATAAATAAATAAATAAATAAATAAATAAATAAATAAATAAATACATACATACATACATAAATAAATAAATAAATAAATAAATAAATAAATAAATAAATAAATAAATAAATAAATATATAAATAAATAAATAAATAAATAAATAAAGGAAAAAGAAAGAAAAAGAAAGTTAAAGAAAGAGAAATAAATAAATAAATAAATAAATAAATAAATAAATAAATAAATAAATAAATAAAGGAAAAAGAAAGAAAAAGAAAGTTAAAGAAAGAGAAATAAATAAATAAATAAATAAATAAATAAATAAATAAATAAATAAATAAATAAATGTGAATCCATTGTAATAATTATTGTATTAAGAAGGATATAATAATTACACAATTATTGTTTTATATTTGTTTGTTTTTAAATCTTGTTTGATTGTCAGTTTTTCAAATTGTAGATGCTAATATTATCACACTTCTTCCAATGTACTATATTGGATATTGAATCCATGCCTGAAGATGCCAATTGGCGAAAACGTTTGCAATATATCTTATTAGCTACATTAACAAATTATTATACAGTATCTCATAATATTAGTTTTTGTTTAAAATCTTGACAAGTCATTTCGACGGAAATATATTCAAAACATCTAATATCATATTTGACTTATCGGAATATTAACACAATGTTCTTTAAACTAATTACCACTATGTTAACAATTACGTCACCAAAGATGACTAGTCCAAAAATGGAAATTATAGTTGGTGTCGCGACATATAACTTGGTGTAGAATTTATGTGAGAATTTACATGCGAAATAAGTTTTCTCTGAGTATATCGTTTTTCTTGTAGTTTTCATACAGTTGTTTCCATAATTGTCATTAAGATTTCATCACCTCGTTAAAAAAAATGATTGCACAGGGAGAAGCTATTGACAGATACAGATAAAAACTCATTTCAAAGAACGCTGAGTGGATCACAACTCATGAGTCAACTCTTTTTGCTACAGTACAAACATAAAAAGTGACTGACGACAAGGGAGAAGTAAATCTTACCTAAAGGACACATGTAACAGACTGGCCAGCTAAAGCACTTTCAAGATAACTTTTATCAGTTTCAATATGCTACCATCTAGCGACTGCAAAAGAAGTCATGTTATAACCCCTTGGAATTGCATGGAGGAGAGAGAGACTCCAAAATGTTGGGTAGCTGCCCTTTTTTAAAGTGTAACCATTAAAAGGTCCAGCCTACTGATTAATCAATAAAAAGACAATTTAATTTCTTAATTAAAGATTCTTTTCTTTCTCTGAATATTAATTTTTTATTACTATAATTTATATATTTTTTATTTTTTATTGTTAATTTCTATAATATTGTTCATATGTTAATTTAATAAATGCAATGAATCTCTCAAAACATTTAATGCCATTTCTTCCAAAGATGAAATATTTAAACCTAAACGCAAGAATGTAGCGATACAAAATTTTGTAATGCTACCCGTGCTCCAATTAAAATCCTAATTACTTCCCGATTTGGAAATACAAGGCTCGTAGTGTCTTTGTTTTTCCTTATTTACTTCTTTTGCTTTACCGGCATCCTTCTCTAATCTCTCAGTTCGATCCAAAATGTATCCAAACATCTTCTTTCAATTGATTACAACAATATCTGCTCTTTTTATGGAGCCGTCCGATGATATGCAATGCACCTCTTCAAATACTTTAAAGATGTTTAATTTCCTGAGCGATTCAGCAATGCTATTTCTCACTTTATGGTGACTATTATTTCGCTTGCAATAGTACTTTTATCAGTACCAAAAAAATTAATTTTCGACAGAGGAGATCATAGTGTTTTTCTTTTATATGTTGCCATCTAGGTCAGAAAGCATGGGTAGACATAACGGCTCGGTTAGAAAAGCCAACGTACTATGGTAGGAACGATCATGATTTTAAAATCAAATGTAGGAAACAGAAAACGGATGTAGGTAAATTCTCATTTTTAAACAGAACTATAAATGATTGGAATGACCTACCTGCAGCGGTCTTTGAGGGCTGTCCTTCCTTAAGGAGATTCAAGAATAATTTAAAGAGTTGTGTATAAAGTGAAAATTAAAATTAACGTGACATTCAACATTTAATTTTTTAAGGTGACATGTATTTATCTAGCCTTACGAGTTTACTTCCTTGGTTTGAATTGTAAATTATTTAAAAATAGCGTGTAAGAGGGCCTTAGACTAGAAATGTTTAGTTTAAATGTAGTTCTGTTTATAAGTATGCATAAGAATGCAATTATTTGACTTATTTTAACTGTTGTATCAGTGAAGCGAGGTGAGTCAGTGAAGTTATGGTTTTACAATGCAGGGAACAGTTCCGATCAGTGATAATTTATAGCGTCAATGAAATGTGTTCTATAGTGTCAGTGAAATGTGTTACAGAGTGTCAGTGAAATGTGTCATAGTGCCACTACAGGGAATGAGATGAGAGTAAAGTGAAAGACTATTGAAACTTATGTAGGACCTATACATAATTATGTAGGTTGTGTTGTAAAAGTAAGTGTTTTATTTTATGTTTTATTATTATTGTGTTAAATTGTATTGTGTATTCTTATTGTATTGTGTATAAAATTGTATATGTGTTGTAAATTGTATTATGTATTGTATTTTAACTGTGTATTGTTAATATTGTATATACCACTGCCACCGGGTGCTTGCCCACTTGCAGTGTAAATAAATACATACATACATACATTTAATATACGTGATCAGGGCATAAAGTAAGTAACTGACATTAAAAGCTTGAATGTCGGTAAAAGTGACTAGTACGATCAGATTTTGAACAATTGGAAGTAAACTGTTTTCTTGACGCAAATTATGGAAGTCTTATGATGTCATTAAACTTTTGTGCTTCCGAAACCTGGCCACAGGATGTTTGGTAAGAATCTTATCTCAGATATTTGATTTTAGTGGCTTCCCGGTAAACAGGAACAATCTCGCTGGATATCCTGAAACATTCGCCAGCGTGTCCGAAACTTGTGGAACTGTAGTGTCTGTAAAATATTAATATTCGTACTTATCTTACATCTCGGGAAGTGTATAATTGAGGAAATTGGGACAAGTGGTTTTATCACGAGTTTTAATTACGCCTTGGAAACCTTTATGTTCCATTAATATTTTTCAATCATTTAGATCTTGATAAGGCTTCATCTTAATGTTATTTCAAATATATACTATGTACAGTAGTGACAAAAAAAAAAACCGGACCGACCCTTGTAGCTGATTTCAGAGCCTTGTTCACTCCAGAGCACGATAGACTGGTAACTAAGACTTTCGTGGTTCGAATCCTGCCTGGGAAGGAAACTTTTTTTGTTCCTTATTCAAATTTATTCCCAATACTTTTTTATTCCAAATATTAATCAAACTGGATGAAATTTTTACTGCAAGCATTTATGAGGTAGCTACATGTTTCTATGCTTTTATTTTATGACAAATGCTGCTAGTTTATTTTATTAATATATATTTTTTCATGAATTATAGGAAAAATAACATTTTTAAAATTTCAAATATTTTTTTCGAAGTAAATACATAAATTATGAGATATTTCATAAAATGAATGCATAGAAATGTTTCTCTATGTCTTTTGAATATAACCAATAAAAGAAAAAAAAAAAAGGTTGAAAATTGAGGTCTTCTACTAAAAACTTGAGTTTGAAAATACTTCTAAAATAATAGAAAAAATCAAAATCCAAAACATTTGGGGTGCTATGCATAGACATTTCGCTAGCCCGCGCTACGAGCGTGCTAAACTAGTCCCGGCTATCGACTGATTACTTGCACAGGATTCATATCATATCACATCGCTAACACTGGTTTATGAATACGAAAAACGTTAGTTCGCTGATCATCCACCGGAAGCCCGCGCTAAGAATGTCTATGAATATGGCGCCTAGAGTTCAACATTTGGATTTTGTTACTCCTTCACATAATAAACATTCTCTCAAAATTTGGTTGAAAAAGAATGATTAGGAAAAAATTTGTCATTTTTAGTGGAGTGTCCCTTTAACCGGGATTCGAACCCACACCCAAACGCAGACTCTATCAGTTGGCAAATCGCTATCTCCTGAGTTTTACCATTGACTACTAAATTTTTAGCACAAATATTGGCAGTACTGGAAGTTTATAACATGACGTGAAAGCTCTTGTTCAAAAGCTTCTCATAGTTAACACAAACAGCGCTGCAATGTGACAGACGGCCCTCTTCGCGTGTTCTGATACTCTCAACCTACCCGAACTGTTTGTAGTGTCACTTGCATCAACTTGAACTTGCTTTTAATTCGAAGAATGTAACTGCAATAAAAATTAACTGCTTTTAACTCATTCTAAGCCTTCATCAACGGCTCCTTTTCAAGGACAGTCGACTCGATGTCTGCTGTCATTTGTTTTTTCGCGAGAAACAAATGACTGACGACACTGTGAATTCTTCGATTGTTTCTAAAACAGTCACCGAAGATCTGTGACATGGCTGTGATGACAGAATGGTTTTGAGAAGTGTTTGACAACTAATTCTTGAATATAATACTATTCTTTTAATGTTTCTTGACAAATTAAAGTTGAATGCCTTTATATTGATGTATTTTTATATCATAAAAATTATTACTGTTAAAATTATTAGCGAGTACAATAAATTGTTGGAAT
The DNA here is from genome assembly GCF_040183065.1 of Periplaneta americana. Lineage (NCBI taxonomy): Eukaryota > Metazoa > Arthropoda > Insecta > Blattodea > Blattidae > Periplaneta > Periplaneta americana. The sequence goes on from NC_091127.1 coordinate 11,950,503, forward strand.
ACATTGCAACAAAGTTTCATTTTTTTACTTGGTTATTTAACGACGCTGTATCAACTACGAGGTTATTTAGCGTTGATGGTATTTGGTGAGATGAGGCCGAGGATTCGTCATAGATTACCTGACATTTGTCTTGAGGTTGGGGAAAACCTCGGAAAAAACCCAACCAGGTAATCATCCCAAGCGGGAATCGAACCCGCGCCCGAACGCAACTCCAGATCGGCAGGCAAGCGTCTTAGCCGACAGAGCTACGCCGGTGGCCAAGTTTCATTTAAGATCATTTTATTTCATAATGTGAATTTACAATATATTATTATAAAGGACATAAAATGTAATTTACTAATGAATAATTTCAAGGTAAAAATTGTTCCGGGGCCGGGTATCGATCCCGTAACTTTTGGCTGAACGCACCAACGCTCTACCAACTGAGCTACCCAGGAACTTCACCTGACACCGTCTCAATTTTTCCCTTTGTATTCACATAACTCGAGTGGGCTGACAAGACGCCAGAAACCCACATCGAGTGCACACAAACTCTGTGTGACTTGAAATTGTGGTTTTCTCTTAACACACCTACAGTAACGTATATATTATGCAAATATAGCTTTCAGTTAAAGCTCCCTGGAAAGCAGACTTGAATAATTTCAAGAGAAAAATTGTTCCGAGGTCGATTATCGATCCCGGGACCTTTAGCTGAACACACCAACGCTCTATCAACTGAGCTACCCAGGAACTTCACCCGACATAGTAAAGGGAAAAATTGATAGCTGAAAGCTAGATTTGCGTAATTTACTAATGTAATGAAACTAGGCTAAACCAAACATTCTCATGGGGGGCAGATAAAAAAGTCAAAGAAGTGCTTATACAAATTTTGGCCAGTCGAACGAAATTACGAGGGCACTCTAGAAAGTAAGTTTCTCTGGGGCCGTTTACAGAAAGAAAACACAATTTCAAATTTTACAGCATACACACATTCTTTGCAGATATATTATTTCTACCTCATATCCTTAATATAAAAAAAAATAAACTTGAAAAAATAATAAAATTTAAGTTAAAAACATGAGTACTTCAGGAACATTTTTGTCAGAAACTACTGACGCTAGGAGGCTGAAATTTTGCACACTCCTTCATATTGTAGTGAAGACGTATGGCTACTTTCACACAGTTATCAAAATTATTATGGATTTTACAGTCAGAAAAGTAAGAAAAACTATTAACGTTTTTAAATAATTTTTTTTTCAGAATGAAAAATAATTTTCTTCTCTTGAACGATCATTCATAATGTGATGAAAATTACGGAAAGTGTAATCAACTGCATTGGAAATATGCTTGAATTTTTAGAAACCTGTAATGAAAAGGGTTTCTGGGGAAAAATGTTTCTAAAATACCCATACCTTTAACTTAAATTAATTAATATTTTTCAGGTTTAACATTTTTTATAAAATCGAGTATGTGAGGTATAAAAATAATATAAAACCCAAAATATACCTGCAAATACTGTGTATGTGCTGTAAAAATTGTAAATTGATAATTTCAAAAATGGAAGAGTAATATCAAAATTTCTTCATTCACACACAACATCCCCTTGATGAATCTTCTTCCAGAGATGACAGTCGAGGAGTTCGAATTTTCCGATACGCCACTGCTAGAAGTTTTTTTTTTCAGAAACGGAGTTACTTTACATGCCCTGAATCTGGACACAACTTCTCAGATTTACTTCTCTTCCGAAGGAATTAGGGGAAATTCAATATTCAGTATTTTTCTCAACAACTAATGACTCTTTCACCTTGTAATTTTACATGCTCAGTATTCACTGCTTCTGAAATTATAGATTATTTTCAGGTTTACTAAATGTTTTACCATTATGAGTAATTATCATAATAAAAAGGTAGCTGTTTTGTGCACAGATGTGCCGTTTTTATGATAATGTCCACAAATATTAATATTTCTGAGCTATTCTTTTTTCTATTTATTCCTGAATGTCAAATAAACAATATGAACTACAATCTTTGAAACGTCTACAATAGAAATATATATTTTTTTATTTCTTATGAAAAGTCAAATGTTTAATGTCTTTTAGGTAAAAAAAAAACTAATCTCTATCGGTCTTACTAATAAACCGTGTATAGTTTTTATACGAGACTTATGCAGCGTTGAGACAGAAAACGTTACTAATAAACCATGTATAAGCGATGGATGTATAAACAGGCTGTAACTATACAATGGGAATTGCTTTGCAGTAGTTATATATACGAAACCCCTTGTTTAAGCGTTGTATATAGAGAAAAAAATGGCCGCCTCTCTAACAGCTGTTCGTATCGACTGTCATTTTATGATGATGGATGCCTTGTAAGCACAGAAGAACAAACCAAAGAGCACAGAATAAGTAGAATAATATTGCTGTAGCTTGTACTCTTTGACCAAAATATAATGTGGTAATCGATTAGAGCTAGTTGTACTATCGATATTTCACACTCCACAGTAGAGCACTCTACCGGATGCAATAGAGAACCGCAGATATTCTATTACCTTTCGTAACGAAGTAATGACGAAACTGTGACGTAGTTGTGTAACAGTTATAATGTTATACACGACGTATGTAGTGATTATTAGTAAGAAATTTACACACGACGTATAAACGAGCTACTCATTGTATAAGTATAAGACAGTTAAACATCTGTATATAGAGTTTTTATTAGTAAGACCGTATATATAAAATTTGAACTGGCAATGGAAATTACGGGAAAACGACTAAACGGATTTTAACGAATGACCCGTAATTTTGAAGCTTGGCATCCAAGGATTTTCAGAAAAATAGTAACTTTCAGTAAAGCGTTAGTTTTCTTACATAATTTTCCTGTTTTCAAAAATCCATCTTTCGTCAGTTTTGAGAACTAATGGTATTTCAGAATAAAACAAAACATACACTATAATAAACAACATTACACGAAGGCCATGATCTGCAGAATTGCTGACATATTTAGAGTTCAGATGGCTCAGATTCTCTGACATCATAACATCATTATGCCAATATGTCGATCTTCATTTGTGTAATTTTTTGATAACGTATAAAAATAATTTACAGGTCTGATTCTCTGGTCTGTAGTTTTCCGAGTACAGCTCTGTCACTAATTACAGACATTAATGCTATATTGATGATATGAAAGTGAAACCTTTTGGGGTTTTATATAAGTAGACCCAGAGAAAGAATATTTTAAATTAGATCTTCATTTCTATAATTTACTGAGTAATAGCTATATATAATGTTACTGAAAACTATCAAACTTACGTAAGGTAACAATATTGTTATTAAAAATGAAATATTTTATTGTTATTAATCAAGTGATGTGGGTCTTTTTCATATATTTAATGGCAGTGTGATGTAGATATTCATATGTGTGATTCTCTAATTTTCCTAAGTAGGGGTAGTTACCCAAAGAGCGCGCAGTCCTACAAGAGTACGCAGCTTTAATTTTCTATGTTGGCTGCATTGCAACGAGCTGAAGTGTAACTTGTAAGAAGGTATCTTCATAAGCGATGTTCTGATATAGAAGTCACTTTTTATTGCTGAGGATTATATTAGTTATTGGTAAGTTGCAATTTTTTATACAAACCTTGTAATTTTGTGTATTTTGAAATTAGTTTCATTTTCAGGAAATAATTTTGAAATAGATTTTACAATGTGCGCATGGAAAACGTTCTTCCATAACCTGTAAGTTCGCACAAAGTGGGAAATTAGTTATTGCATGCTACTTCTATCTATTGTAATTTTTTGTCAATACAATCGGGCCTCAAAGAGGGCGCACAGCTGGATCCCTCAAGAGTGCGTGCGTACTCTTGGAGGACACTAACATTTCTAGCATTGTCGGATAAAATAAAGCAGTTTAAACTTCTTCTAGAAATGTTAGTGTTTCTTGTTGATGTTTATAAAAGTTAATTTGTATATAAAATGTTGTAGAATAAACATCGCGTGATTCTTCATTTTAGGAAACGTCCTGTAGGGAAAGTTGCATCAGCTGAGGGAGGACAGATAGTTTCAATTGTGTGTTGTCTGTCTCCAACGGGCATCTACATTCCTCCAGCTATTATTTTTCCGAGGAAGAGAGTCAATCCTGAATTGTACAGAGATGCTCCTGAAGGCACCTTGCACCTAATTTGGATTCTGGATTCATGAACACGGAGCTTTTCGTGGAATGGCTGCAACATTTCACAAAATTTGTAAAGCAAACCAAGGTTGATCCAGCTCTTCTAATCCTGGATAACCACACTTCGCATTGCAGTTTGGAAGCAATATTATACTGCAGAGAACACTTCATCACACTTCTTACTCTACCCCCACATGCAAGCCACATGATCTAGCCCCTTGATAAAGGCTTCTTTGGGCCCCTTAAATCTGCCTATTCTACAGAATGTGATAAATTTATGGTTAGCAATCCAGGACGTGTGGTAACTCACAGAGAAGTGTCTTCTCTGTTCTGTAGATCATATGAAAGGGTAGTTACTCTGGAGAAGGCGAAGAATTCGTTCCGTGCCACAGGAATCTTCTCTTTTAACCCAGAAATATTCACGGAGGATGATTTCCTATCGTCTGCCGTGACATCTAGACCAGAACCCAATCAAGAAACTGAAGAGAGGAAGCTTCAACAGAAAATTCAGTTAAATCCTGATATAGAGGAATCTCAACAAGTCCGTCAAGATACATTTCAAACAAATTTTATCTCTCGTCCTGACGGTGAAAATAATCTGAATGGACAAGTTTGCTCGCCGTCCACTCTGCTTCGTCTATCTTCAGCAAACCTCCAATCAAAAAGGAAGAGGACGGGGAAGAAATCAGAAATAATGACTTCATCTCCATACAAGAATGCTCTGGAGACATTAGGGAGGAAATAAACCGAAGGAACAGGTCAAAAGTCCATTCGGTCGAAGGAGAAAAAGCGACTGAGGATTGACCCAGAAATTCCCACAACATCCAAAGAAAATTACAATATTTTTTGTCCAAGTTGTGGTGAAAAATATCAGGAATCGTTGACAGAAGACTGGGTGCAATGTGAAAACTGCAAAGAATGGTGGCATGAAGCCTGCTCTTGCTATGAGGGAACTGGTGTATTTATTTGTGATATATGTTTGCGCATACTCTTGAAGCACTGTATGCGCACTCTTAGATGCTTGTTGCTACAAGAGTGCGCAATGCCCAGATTTTTATTAAAGGGCCAATACTCATCTATAATTTCTCGTGTAACTGATTTGTGTTTTATGTTTAAATAAACAATGTTCAATAACTTCAATGACATAAAAAGTTTTTACTTTATCACTCAACTTTAATGTTGGCAAGCAAATTAATTTATGTGCGTACTCTTACAGTCCTTTCCCCTAATAATGAGTCATGTTCCCTACTTCAGCTGCGTCTTTAAACTAAATCAAAATTAATTTCATTTTTCTTTGTTTTAATCGAACCTCAAATTTTCTTAACTCTTAACTCGCAATGACCTGAAATAGCTACTGCATTATTCCCACATGAAAAAATCGCTGATCGTCCTAACATTCTTACTTGCGTTTTCGCATTGAAACTCGAGAACTAAAGATGGATAGGATCAAGGAAAAGTATTTTGCGTAAAAAAAAGATTCAGAGAGAGTATGTTTCACTATTATGAAGGCAAATAACTTTTAAAATGTCTGATATTCTTCATTGAAAATAATTTCTATATGAACTTCTTATATACTTAGTGTGCAGCATTTGCTGTACAAGTCAGTAGTAAAAGTAAACTATAAATGTTGCAGCAATAATTTTAGTTCACCTTGTTCACAAGTATGCATGTATAATTTTACTGCGGTATCTTGAAAACTTATCGAGTTATCACAAAAACGAGTTAGAAAATTACAAGTTGCGGGAAGGAAATGAGCGTTAAATGTACCTTATGTGTAGAGAGCTAAATAAGCATACGCTCGCAGGTTTATGGTTATATATACCAAAATATTTTATAAAATTCCTTCACTGACATAAAGATAAATGTCCAATCTTTATATAAAAAAAATAAATTGAAAAATTACTTTTTTGTCCCTCAAATCTGTACTATATCCCCCCTTAAAAAATCAAACTTGCGAACAGTGAATATCATTGCAAACATAACCTACACTTGATAGCCGAAGACGAAGTATAAAGACGGATTACTTTTATTTTAATTTCATCTTAGCAACTGTATCTATGACAACACTAAAACATTTGCTTTATTATATAAAAATATATATGTATTTTGTTCAAAGAAAACAGATTCTAGGCATGTTACATTCAAAACTATAAGACTCGCCTTTAAGTAGCAATCAATTTGGATTTAGGAAAAATAAAGGCACAGAAAATGAAACATTTAGTTTAACTGACAAAATTCTGGAGGCAGTTAATAAAAAATTACAAGTTGGAGGGATTTTCTGTGATTTATCCAAAGCATTTGACTGTATAAATCATAAAATGCTGCTAGATAAATTAGATTATTATGGAATTAAAGGTGTTGCACACCAATGGTTTCACTCATATCTCATAGATAGGAAACAGAAAGTTGAAATCAATACAACTATGAAATCTGCATCGACATGGGGAACTATTAATAATGGAATTCCTCAAGGATCAATATTAGGTCCCCTACTTTTTCTAGTGTTTATAAATGATCTTGCCCCCTAATAAAAGATGTAGGTCATCCCATATTATTTGCAGATGACACAAGTATAGTAATTACAGCCAATAACTCCAACACATTCCAATCTTCAACAGAGGAAATTCTCTCCAAAATATGTGACTGGTTCTCAGTCAATAATTGGTATTAAATTGTAACAAAACTAACATAATTCAATTCAAATCCTGTCCAAATTCAATGTCGCAAATTTCTAGCGCAATAATTAATAATAGATCCCTATTAGAAACAACAACAACCAAATTTCTTGGTGTGTTAAATTGGAAAAATCATAAAGAAGAAATCACCCCCAAATTAAATTCAGCTCGTTTTGCTATTAGATCTATGCAAAAGATAGTAAATATCAATACCTTAAAAACAATATACTTCGCATACTTCCACTCGGTAATGAGTTTTGGAATAATATTCTGCGGAAATTCCACAGATAGTAACAATATATTTCTATTACAAAAAAAGAGTAATTAGAATAATAGTAGGTGCAATATCTAGGGAATCTTGTAGGACTATTTTCAAAAAAATACAAATAATGCCCATGGCTTGTCAGTATATCTTTTCATTAATAATCTTCCTCGTATGTAATCGTGAAAACTTTGTAAATAATTCAACAGTTCATAGCATAAATACATGTAAAAAATGACTTTCATACTCCATCGGCAAGTCTATCATGCTATCAAAAAGGAGTGCGTTATATGGCAGTAAAAATTTTTAATAGCCTCCCTATCGATATAAAAAATGAAATTCAAAACATAAAATTATTTAGGGCCAAATTAAAGAAGTACCTAATTTCTCACGCCTTCTATTCTGTAGGTGAATTCATGACATTCAAAAACACTTCATGAAATTGATACTAAAACTATGTGTTGTACTACTAGACTATATTGTAAACCTCTTCTGTATATATTTCATCTAGACTGTGACTATAAATTAAGATTTTCATAATAGTATTAAGTTTTTTGACTTGTTCCATATTCTAGCTGTGAAGCAATGTATGAATACCATGGAATGTTAATAAATACAATACAATACTATCTTGATATCGTGTTCAACTCACCAAGTGACCAACGCTGGCTTGAGCTCGCGTGTGACTGACTGGCTATCACTCCTCACTACGCTGTAGCGCGTCTCTTCCAGTACTAAACTTATTTCCGACGTGTTAAAATTCTCAGCAGTTGAGATTCATCCGCCGGCTACAGCATTACGCACCAATATCCGCATTTGTAGGGATGCGATGTTGAAACAACAGCTTCCTGACACAATGCGTTAATATGTAACTCGTGTTCAGGTCGCCATTGGCAGAAACGTAATTCTAGGAACGTATCTGCCACAAAGATAAATACCTATTGTTTCACCAGCACAGTAACCAATGTGGAATTGAAAGTCCTCATTTGTTTATGGATGATTCATTCACAAATGAAATCCTTTTTCTCCGATAGGTATGTTCATATTTCGTCTTTCAACCTTTTACTAATGCTTATTGTGTTACAAAATGCGCGAAACAACTCTTAAAGCTGATAGCGAGGACCTTGGATTCGATATCCACGTAGAGTATACTATTGACGTATGTCTTTTGTCAGTGTGACGTGTCCTGTATTGCCTAACGAAGTAGAGTCGATAATTTCGAAGATCTCAGAATGTGGGCTATTCTCCATACAAATACAGTCAAATTTCTCTATAGCAATTTTAGGGGAACAAAGAAAAATATATAGTTACTAGTGGCTTGTGCAGCAAATGCTGCTGCAAACTAAGTTCGTTAGACGTTCAAATAAAAATTTTTCGGATTTATTTTCAATGAAGAATACTTGTCTTTTTGATAGTTATTTGCTTCCATAATAATGAAACATACTCCCTCTCAATGGATTTTTTTTAGGCCAAATACTTTTTCTTCAACCTATCCAACTTCAGTTTTTGAGTTTCAACGCTAAAACGCAAGTATCAATGTCAGGACGATAGCAGTAGCTATTTCAGGTCATTGTGGATTGTAGGCAAAAGTTAAAAAAATGTCAGGTTTGCTAAACTTTCGAACGATAGCATTTTCGTATAACTGCTGCATGTAGAACTTGAAATGTAGAGCGTAAAATCATTTTATCCTATTAAGAGATCTTGCTGAAATGATCTGGAGACTACAAAATTTTCTAGGCCTCTTATTTTATCAGTAAGTAATACCTTTCTATCTTTCCTTAAGAACTGTAATTTTTGCGCTCTCTCGAGCCAATACTGAAGACAATGACACATATCAATATCTACACTACACCGCCATTAAGTATATGAAAAAGATCCAACCCCACTGGTTTCATAAGTATAAAAATATTTGATTTTTAATAACAATATTATTATCTTACTTAAGTTTTGTAGTTATATATAGCAGCCACTCAGTAAATTATAGAAATGAAGATCTAAATTAAGATATTTTCTGCATTTACTTACATAATCTCAAAACGTTTCTCTTTCATGTCATCAATATAGCATCAATATTATGTACAATTAATGAAGAATAGACGCATCATGATATTAACTATAACAATATTTCATTTCTAATGGTAATAATGTCATCAAACCACCTGAAATTTCGTAGATTTGAATATCTAATACACAGCTCTACTCAGAAAATTATACACTGCAGAATCAGTTTTTAATAACAAATTGAATTGCTCTAAATATGTCTGCAATCCTGCATGTCATGGACTTCGTGTAATAGCCTATTGTTTATTGTAGTATGTGTTTTGTTCTGAAATTCAATCAAGTCGGCAGTGATTCAATAACATTAGTTCTCAAAACTGACAACAGATGGATTTTGGAAAATAGGAAAATTATGTAGGAAAATTGACATTTCACTGAAAACTACTACTTTTCCGAAAAACTTTGGATGCCAGGCATGAAAATGAGGGGTCACTCATTAAAATCCGTTCAGCCGTTTTACCCTAATTTCCATTACCAGTTCAAATTATATATATATATATATATATATATATATATATAGATATAGATAAAGAGCTGTATCGTTACAAAGAGGGTTTTAAAAATAAGAGTTAAATTTGTAAGAGCCTTTCTATTCAGCTTACTTGGTGTGTATATTATGGTACAAAATGTTAAAATTATCAATAAAACCCTTTTAATTTTTTTAGTAGGTTATTTTACGACGCTATATCAACATCTGAGGTTATTTAGCGTCTGAATTATATGAAGGTGATAATGCCGGTGAAATGAGTCCGGGGTCCAGGACCGGAAGTTACCCAGCATTTGCTCATATTGGGTTGAGGGAAAACCCCAGAAAAAACCTCAACCAGGTAACTTGCCTCGACCGGGACTCGAACCCGGGCCACCTGGGTTCGCTGCCAGACGCGCTGACCGTTACTCCACAGATGTGGACACCCTTTCAATATGCTGCCCATTGTACTGTCTTACATTTTTTTGAAATAAACCACTTATATCAGTTTGTTTCAGACCTCTCTTCACGGAAATAAACACACATAAAGACCTTATTAAATCCAAAGACACTAAATATTGTACTCTTCTGGAACATCACTAACATTAGATAGGAACTGTTGGAGGGATTCACATGCTGCCCATTGTACTGTCCTACATTTTTTGAAAGAAATCACTTACATCAGTTTGTTTCAGAACTCTCTTCATGAAAACGGACACACATAAAGATCTTATTAAATCCAAAGACACTAAATATTGTACTCTTCTGGAACATCACTAACACTAGATAGGAACTGTTGAAGGGATTCACATGCTGCCCATTGTACTGTCCTACAAAATTTTTGAAAAAAAAAAAATCACTTACTCCAGTTTGTTTCAGAACTCTCTTCACGGAAATAAACACACATAAAGACCTTATTAAATCCAAAGACACTAAATATTGTACTCTTCTGGAACATCACTAACACTAGATAGGAACTGTTGAAGGGATTCACATGCTGCCCATTGTACTGTCCTACAAAATTTTTGAAAAAAAAAAATCACTTACTCTAGTTTGTTTGAGAACTCTCTTCACGGAAATTGACACATAAAGACAATATTGAATCCAAAGACACTAAATATTGTACTCTTCTGGAACATCACTAACACTAGATAGGAACTGTTGAAGGGATTCACATGCTGCCCATTGTACTGTCCTACATTTTTTGAAAGAAATCACATACATCAGTTTGTTTCAGAACTCTCTTCATGAAAATGGACACACATAAAGACGTTATTAAATCCAAAGATACTAAATATGCAGTGGTCAGTTAAACTGAGATTTCCATCAAGTAAGATGACGTACCTTACTGTATCGCTTAGCGACAAACATTTCATTTTACCGGGTTTTATCGTAGTAGAGAGAAAATACTACACTGGAGACAAAGTGTATCGTTCAATAGAGATATATCGTAACAGGGGATATCGTTATATCGGAAGCATTTTTACATTGAAGAAATACATTTTATACCGGGAACTATATTTTTAATCGCAATATAGGGGTTTATCGTTACACTGAGATTTGTCTGTAGTTCAGCCGTGGCGAAAATGTGATCGTGCGCCGAGCCTCTGTGTAACCTGCAACGTGCTATGGAGGGAGGCGGACACCCGAAGGGGAAGTGAAGCAACTGTCTGACTTATTAACGGATTTTCATTTTCAAACACTTAAATATAATTTTATAGAGTATGAGGTTACAAACTAATGTTTAGTACGTGTAACGAAGAAAGAAATGAATAAGAAAACATAGGACACATTATCACAACTAAAATTAACTGTCTTCAGAATGTCTCTGCGACAGAGTTTCAAAATCAGGAATTATGTCACTTGCTGCCAGTCGTAGTTGATCACGAAGGTATTTGTCTGTCAGTCGTGATCTATATTTGGTTTTTACTATTTTCATTGTTGAAAATAATTTTTGACAAACGTAAGTTGTATTGAACATGGCTTCAACAGAGCAAGCGAAAGAATGAAGCTTCGGATATTTATTTTTTGGCAAAGATTTGAAAAGTTCAACATTTGTCAAGTCCTTACATCTAGCTTTTATTGTAACATTACATTGTAAATCTGTGCGTTTAAATTGAAGATCCAACCACATTATTCGTACATCTGCTGAAAAAGAATCGACATACAGAGATGATGATGGTGGTGATGATGATGATGATGATGATGATGATGTTTCATGAGTGACATGTAGTATAATGCCGTTTTATGCTATACAAACGTTTTCCTCGTAATACTTGTGAACAAATCATGCATTTAATATTCTCATCATATTGGCAGAAAAAAAATGCGTCATCCCATCCTTCTTGAAACTTTCGTTTTTGTAGAGGTACATGGTTTCGAGAGAGACATTGCGACGATACGCCACTCGAAGGTCGGAGATAAATACAAATGGAACGGAGTTTGTCTCCAGGGAGTGAGAGGGTGGGGGTTAGGGGAGGTAGGAAGCAAGAGAAATGCATAGCTATCATTGCGAGCAACAATGTGCTCGCGAGTCATATTTTCGACACGACTGCTGTAGTTTTAAGGCGATTTGAACAGCGTGCAAATGTCAAGTTTTATTTAAAAATAGGAAAAACGGTAACTGAAAATCTGAAAATGTTCCAACGTGTATGATTTAACTTAGGAATGGAGACAGAGGTCAGGTACTCGATACGATAGGCCAGAGAACGTCAAGCCTCAATTATTATTATCATATCAAAATCCCAGGATACAGGAATCAATGAAGCAAACTTTCGTATACTATTGGCAGAATATTTAAATGTTCCTTCATTCTAGGGTGACTATATATACATTGAACTATAAGTAATATCATTGATTTCAGGCGGCTATTACTTGAGATATTTCAAATAAGATAAGTTTAATACAATTTAACTCGTTTTTGCTTCCTTTTAGAGTTAAAAATTATTTTATATGAAACATTTCATAACATGTATTGGGAGTCCACACCTGTGGAGTAACGGTCAGCGCGTCTGACTGCAAAACCAGGTGGCCCGGGTTCGAATCCCGGTCGGGGCAAGTTACCTGGTTGAGGGTTTTTCCGGGGTTTTCCCTCAACCCAATACGAGCAAATGCTGGGTAACTTTCGGTGCTGGACCCCGGACTCATTTCACCGGCATTATCACCTTCATATCATTCAGACGATAAATAATTTAGATGTTGATACAGCGTCGTAAAATAACCCAATAAAAAAAAACATGTATTGGGAAAACCATTGTTTCAATTCTCAACGTGCTCAGTCAATTTAAGAGAGCAGTGTATTATGATAATAAATTATTGAAAGTATTTTAGTTTTGTCCTTTAAATGTACATAAATTTGATCCGAAGAAATGTAACTTTTCGTTCTGCAAAGGAATTTTAAAATGCTACATTTGTTCGTATCAAATTTCTGCACATTTAAAAACCAAAACTAAAATTCTTTTAATAATGTAGTTTCATAATACACTGCTGTCTTAAGGGGTTACATCTTACAGCAGTAAAATGTTGGAAATATTCAACATTTTTTTCCTCCATTACTGTATCTTGTACAATAATGAAAATTAGTATGTGTAAAACACTGTCCTTCTGCTATATGAAATAAATATTTTTAAGATTTAAAAACATTATTTACTTTTTTCAAAATTCTGTTCACTGTGCAATGATAAAGCGTTTCCCACATAACTCTAAAACTATCCAATATTCTGTGATGAAATTTGTTGTGTGTATTAATGCATATCATATCTACAATATAATGCAAAATCACTTCTCTACCTTTGATAGATGGTCTGGTAAAAGTAAATGTATTTAAAAAGATGGTCAAATATCAGTATTTTCTCCTAACAGAAGATTAAAAAAAATATTATTTATTAAGGAATATAGTTGAAATAGCATGATATTGTAAACATGAGTTTCAGCAATAAAATAAAAGGGAGAGATCATGAAAATGTTAACAAGTTTATGAGTTATGAGGGAAAATCTTCATCACTGCACAGTGAACTGCCACCATTTTCAATTTTGAAAAAAAAAAATATATATATATATATATATATATATATATATACACATCATTTTTTTAATCGTAAAAATATTTTTTTCATATAGCAGAAGGACAGTGTTTTACACACACTAATTTTCATTATTGTACAAGATACAGTAATGGAGGAAAAAAAAGTTGAATATTTCCAAAAATTTTACTGCTGTAAGCTGTACCTAACCCCTTAAATTGAGTGAGTATATTGGAAATTAAATCAATGACTTTCTCGAACACGCTATGAAATGTTTCATATAAAACAATTATTATTTCGAAAAGGAAGCAAAAACGAGCAAAATTCTATTACAATTTTTTGCTTGAAATATCTCAAAGAATAACCCCCTGAAATTAATGACAGTACTTACGGTTCATTTTGTAAATTAAATAAAATTAATTAACTTCCGTAATGGAAAAACATCTAATACAGCACTAACAATGAAAATTCGAGTGCTACTCTATTTTATGAAACTTTTATGTACTGACTTACTTACTTACTTACTTACTTACTGGCTTTTAAGGAACCCGGAGGTTCATTGTCGCCCTCACATAAGCCCGCCATTGGTCCCTATCCTGAGCAAGATTAATCCAGTCCCTACCATCATATCCCACCTCCCTCAAATCCATTTTAATATTATCTTCCCATCTACGTCTCGGCCTCCCCAAAGGTCTTTTCCCCTCTGGCCTCCCAACTAACACTCTATATGCATTTCTGGATTCGCCCATACGTGCTACATGCCCTGCCCATCTCAAACGTCTGGATTTAATGTTCCTAATTATGTCAGGTGAAGAATACAATGCGTGCAGTTCTGTGTTGTGTAACTTTCTCCATTCTCCTGTAACGTCATCCCTCTTAGCCCCAAATATTTTCCTAAGAACCTTATTCTCAAAAACCCTCAATCTCTGTTCCTCTCTCAAAGTCAAACATTTATGTAGCAATTTTAGTTATCCATACTAGGACAGTTCTCAGTCCGCAAACATTTCGAAGGGGCCCCCGTTACTGCGCAAAAGTCATATCGGAGGACAGGTAATGTGGCAGTATGCTGAAACGTAGGAATAAATCATATTTCAGCGCTAATGCACCTAATTTGTCATATGATGAGGTACAAATTTCTGCCTTAAGAGTCTGTCAAGTCATTAAAACTTTTTGTTGTCCTTTAGGTCTCCTTGTAAAATTAAACAAGCAACCGTCGTCGTTGCTAAGCAAGTAAACAACAAACAGGAAGATGGATTCCTCGAATGTACATAATGAAGAGGAAGAAATGACTACCGGTAATTGAGTATGCACATTATAACATGTCACTCTTCCCATTCACATAACCGCGAAGAGTGGCGTTGCGGCTATGACAAATCGTGTCTTCAAAGAAACTCTCGTCATTTTCAACTGTTTTTATGCTCGGAAAAGAGAATGGAAAGGAAAATACCCAACCCTGAGACTAGATAGAGTGAATTAATTTTTAACAACATGATTCAGAAGCAAATATTCTCAAATTTAATTTTTTTCTTCCACCATGTTAATAATGTCAAAACAAGTCTTTATACAAATTTTGGCCACTCGAGCGCAATTACGAGGGCCGCCGAGAAAGTAAGTTTCCCTGAGACAGTTTACAGAAAGAAAATACAATTTCATTGGAAAAATTTCTTGGAGCTATTTTTCAATATTTTCCCCATCGGAATTTAGACATTTGTCATTTTTAGTAGGTTATTTTACGACGCTTTATCAACATCTTAGGTTATTTAGCGTCTGAATGAGATGAAGATGATAATGCCGGTGAAATGAGTCCGGGGTCCAGCACCGAAAGTTACCCAGCACTTGCTCATATTGGGTTGAGGGAAAACTTTAGAAAAAACCTCAACCAGGTAACTTGCCCCGACCGGGAATCGAACCCGGGCCACCTGGTTTCTCAGCCAGACGCGCTGACCGTTACTCCACAGGTGTGGACTACATTTGTCATACCATGGGATCGACAGAGAGGTACAAACGACTGTCACACACTGTTCGATCCCAGGTGGCAGACTTCTGTGATACAGAGATGCAGAAGTCGTTATTCCGCCGATGACATTTTCATAATCTTCCATGTCTTCTCTATCGATTGTAAAAGTTGTATATCATTTCGTTGACCCTAAATGAAAGGAGGTCCCCCGCCGTTACATTGTGGTCTAAGGCTTAGGACTTGCGTTACGAATTGCGCGCTGGTTCGAGTCCTCATGGGGGAAACAATTTTCTCATGAAATTTCGGCCAGTGCATGGAACCAGTGCCCACCCAGCATCGTGATGCACGAGCTACGATAGGTAAAGAAATGCGGTTAAGAAAGCCAGCTATAACGGCTGGGGGGATCATCGTGCTAATCACACGATACCTCCATTCTGGTTAGATAATCGTCCACCTCTGCTACGGCATGTGGACGTGAGGTCAGCAGCCGGCTGGGCGGTCATGGTCCTTCATGGGCTGTGGTGCCTCAGATGATTATTATTATTATTATTATTATTATTATTATTATTATTATTCCACACCTGTGGAGTAACGGTTAGCGTGTCTGGCCGCGAAACCAGGTGGCCCGGATTCTATCCCCGGTTGGGGCAAGTTATCTGTTTGAGGATTTTTCCGGGGTTTTCCCTCAACCCAATATGAGCAAATGCTGGGTAACTTTCGGTGCTGGACCCAGGACTCATTTCACCGGCATTATCACGTTCATCTCATTCAACGCTAAATGACCTAAGATGTAGATAAAGCGTCGTAAAATAACCTAAAAATTATTATTATTATTATTATTATTATTATTATTAAATGGCAGGGAGTTGATTATGTGAAATGCTGTGTTAAGACAAGAGGTTCAAAATTTGCAACACAAAAATATGTTACACTTATGTTTGGCAGTATCATATATTTACAATACCGTTTTCCAGCCATTCAGTTTTTCAGAACATAATATACCGCCAAAGAAAGAACTTACTCAAAAAAAAAAAAAAAAAAATCCCCCTCATCCTCGCTTAAAATTACCAAAGAAAAATTATATAATTTCATTATTGAAATTCTTGAAACCAGAAAATGCATGTTCTCTTCAAAATATTTTGGATTCTGAACCAGTGCTGTTCTATTCAAAATATTTTGGATTCTGAACCAGTGCTGTTCTCTTCAAAATATTTTGGATTCTGAACCAGTGCTGTTCTCTTCAAAATATTTTGGATTCTGAAGCAGTACTGTTCTCTTCAAAATATTTTGGATTCTGAACCAGTAACGTTCTCTTCAAAATATTTTGGATTGTGAACCAGTGCTGTTCTCTTCAAAATATTTTTGGCTTCTGAACCAGTGCTGTTCTCTTCAAAATATTTTGGATTCTGAACCAGTGCTGTTCTCTTCAAAATATTTTTGGATTCTGAACCAGTGCTGTTCTCTTCAAAATATTTTTGGATTCTGAACCAGTGCTGTTCTCTTCAAAATATTTTTGGATTCTGAACCAGTGCTGTTCTCTTCAAAATATTTTTGGATTCTGAACCAGTGCTGTTCTCTTCAAAATATTTTTGGATTCTGAACCAGTGCTGTTCTTTTCAAAATATTTTTGGATTCTGAACCAGTGCTGTTCTCTTCAAAATATTTTGGATTCTGAACCAGTGCTGTTCTCTTCAAAATATTTTTGGATTCTGAACCAGTGCTGTTCTCTTCAAAATATTTTTGGATTCTGAACCAGTGCTGTTCTCTTCAAAATATTTTGGATTCTGAACCAGTGCTGTTCTTTTCAAAATATTTTTGGATTCTGAACCAGTGCTGTTCTCTTCAAAATATTTTGGATTCTGAACCAGTGCTGTTCTTTTCAAAATATTTTTGGATTCTGAACCAGTGCTGTTCTCTTCAAAATATTTTTGGATTCTGAACCAGTGCTGTTCTCTTCAAAATATTTTGGATTCTGAACCAGTGCTGTTCTTTTCAAAATATTTTTGGATTCTGAACCAGTGCTGTTCTCTTCAAAATATTTTGGATTCTGAACCAGTGCTGTTCTTTTCAAAATATTTTTGGATTCTGAACCAGTGCTGTTCTCTTCAAAATATTTTTGGATTCTGAACCAGTGCTGTTCTCTTCAAAATATTTTGGATTCTGAACCAGTGCTGGATGAAAATCACTCTGAAAGTGAAATCAGCGAACATGAATAAGAATATTTGACACACTAGTAAAGGAGTTTTCATCTGCAGCGTAGTTTCGGAACTGATTTTCTTAATGCATCTTCTGCTTTTTCTTATTAGAAATCTAAAACAAACTTTAATGTGTTTGTTCAGTTTATTTCCTTAAAAAAATTTAAGGGCTTATACAGTAGACTAAAAATCTTATTGTGTATTATTTTGATAATCTGAATTCTTAATGTACTATTATTATTCATTCAATAAAGTCTGTGTATGTTAGTGAAATAACACTTTTCTACCGGTTTTAATGCCTAGGTACTCTAATTTAAGAAGTCTTAGACTTTCTATACAATAATAACTTAAGTTTTCTGTAAATTATTACAAATATTTAAAATTGGGTTGTGTTTTAATTATAATGATATTGAATTTGAATAATTTATACAGTCTGAAATAGTATAGAAAACGAATTATACAAGTATATGTACTGATAAAACTTCTACATCGTTTTAAAACCTTGACATTGTTTTTCTCAGAACATAGGTTTTCAACTTAAGCTGTTATTGCATCCAGCGCCTCAATTGATAAAATTGTAATGTTTAATCCAAACAATTGAGCCGTTCAGAGCAAAAGTGGTGTAAGTCAAAATTGGGTATTGAAGTTTAAAGTAAAAATTCTGTAAAATACAGCGCAAAGTAGCAATTAATATGTCTTTCTTGCTATGCACTGACTACTAATAGTTTAAATAAATTGAATATTAATTGCTACTTTGCGCTGTATTTTACAGAATGTTTACTTTAACCCTCATTACCCATTTTTGACATACACCACTTCTGCTCTGAACGGCTCAATTATAGTTAATCTTTTCATTTAATGCATTTTAACCGATTTCGTTTAAGTATGTATCTTGAATAATAATTCAAGAAAATAAACTATAAATGGAAATGTCTTCCGAAACTTGATAAAAAAAACTGAATTATTGTGAAACATATGGAAGGTATAATAAGAAGGCATGTATTATGTTTGTGACGTATATTTTTTTACATTGCACTAGGTACGAAAACTGAATGGTGAATTTTAGACAATTATTGTATATATGCATGCAAACGTGTTTCCGTATTGAGAGTTAAACTTGAAAATTGCGAGATCCCATGCGTTTGTATTACTACACCTCGCACACAGTTTCGTGACTGGGGTTTTGTCGTTAATTTAACAGGGATGTGTGGCGTAATTTCAAAGTTCATTTTCCTCAACAACTGACTTTCCGGCGTATTGTGCTAGTGCAGGTACTACAGCTATAAAACAACACAATCCCACGAACAACATGCAATTCTGAGCACCTAGGCAGCTTGACAGTTTTATTCGATGAAATACGACAAGCGGAAATTATTATTATTATAGAGAATTCCACATTAAGAATAAAGCATTGAGTATATAGGGTTATTCCATCAAGTGACCAGTTGCCATAGAAACGACTACCTACTATATAGCTTGTACAATGTACTAGTCAAGGCCCATAAAACCAATGCTTTTTTCTTAATGTGGAATGCTCTATAGCAGCCAGTGCTTCATTAAAATAAACAATATTGTTATTTTGCACGTAGATTATTGTACAAGAGTTTAAGGGGGCTGATGAGTCTAATTTATATTTTCTACATTTTTCAACCTACATCCTTGATTTTTTGTACGCATAATCACAGTATGATGATATGGTGATGTTTCATTTCTGTCAGTCAATTAGTTTCCGAGTTATTAGCAAACATATTTTTAAGTAAAATGTTTGGGAAGGAGAGGAATGCGGAGGGTAGTGGATGCTGGGCCGGCAGCATAATCAGCAGGCGGCTCATTACGTCATGAGTGCAAAAAAAAGCCTATTTGGGCTGAAATGCTTAAGGATGCTCCATTTCCCACTCGATAAGGATCTCTACACCTCTATCTCTCTAAATGTTGCTATGGAAACTGGCAATCACTTCGTGTGAAATTACGTTTTTCCGCTATTACTATTAAATTATTTTCACACCTTCGTAATTTAGCCTAAATATATTCTACAGACGTTGAACAAACTTTAAATCTTGTTTTCTACGGGTGATAAAAACACGTTGCTTCCAGTTTTGTCTTTTCAAAGACTATTGCTACGAATTTGTAAGTTTCTTTGCCATCTAAAGAATTGCTCTTGATGGATGATGATTTACAATAATTGTGAAATATACACCTTGATTACACAACTTTTAACACTGTATCATTTCGGAATATGTATAAGAACTTTCTTGTGTTAAATTTTAACGTACCTTGTTAACATGTTCGACCTATTTTCGGTCATCTTCGGAACTGGTCGTTGTTGGTCTTGGCGCCTCTTGTTTCCTGTGTGGGTGCGTTCGTAGTGTAGAGTCAAAGAGTGTATGTGTTTTGAAATTGAGTTGTGTGTTGAGAATATCGTTGGGGTGTGTTTTCGTGTGTCTGAATATTTCATATTGTTCTAGTGTGTTTAGTTTCTGGCTTTTTGGTTGGATGTGCAGTATTTCCATGTCTGTGCTGATGTCTCTGTAGGTGTGGTTGGCATTTGTGATGTGTTCTGCATATGTGGAGGTGTTTTGTAATTTTGTTATGGCTATGATGTGTTCTTTGTAACGTGTTTGAAATGATATGCCTGTCTGTCCTATGTAGAAGTTGTTGCAGGTGTTACATTTGAGTTTGTATACGCCTGTGTGGTTGTATTTGTTTGTTTGTGTTTTTGTGTGGTGAGATGTTTTTGTAGAGTGTTATTTGTTCTGTATGCGATGTTGTAGTTTAATTTCTTGAATGAGGTTGCAATTTTATGTTATTTTTTTATATTTTTCACACTAACATACGAAAACAAAACACATCACAAATGCCAATCACACCTACAGAGACATCAACACAGACATAGAAATACTTCACATCCAACCAAAAAGCCAGAAACTCAACACACTAGAACACTATGAAATATACAGACACACGAAAACACACCCCAACGATATTCTCAACACACAACTCAATTTCAAAACACATACACTCTTTGACTCTACGGGCCGTATTCATAGACATTTTTAGCGCGGGCTTCCGGTGGACGATCAGCGTTTTTCGTATTCATAAACCCGTGTTAGCGATAGGATATGATTTGAATTCTGTACTAGTAACCAGTGGATAGCCGGGGCTAGCTTAGTACGCTCGTAGCGCGTGTTGCGAAATGTCAATGAATAGTACCCTAAACTACAAACACACCCACACAGGAAACAAGAGGCTACAAGACCAACAACGACCAGTTCCGAAGATGGCCGAAAATAGGTCGAAACATGTTAACAAGGTACGTTAAAATTTGCGCGTGCTGCGAAATGTCTATGAATAGTACCCTAAACTACGAACACACCCACACAGGAAACAAGAGGCGCCAAGACCAACAACGACCAGTTCCGAAGATGGTCGAAAATAGGTCGAAACATGTTAACAAGGTACGTTAAAATTTGCGCGTGCTGCGAAATGTCTATGAATAGTACCCTAAACTACAAACACACCCACACAGGAAACAAGAGGCGACAAGACCAACAACGACCAGTTCCGAAGATGGCCGAAAATAGGTCGAAACATGTTAACAAGGTACTTTAAAATTTGCGCGTGCTGCGAAATGTCTATGAATAGTACCCTAAACTACGAACGCACCCACACAGGAAACAAGAGGCGACAAGACCAACAACGACCAGTTCCGAAGATGGCCGAAAATAGGTCGAAACATGTTAACAAGGTACGTTAAAATTTGCGCGTGCTGCGAAATGTCTATGAATAGTACCCTAAACTACTAACGCACCCACACAGGAAACAAGAGGCGACAAGACCAACAACGACCAGTTCCGAAGATGGCCGAAAATAGGTCGAAACATGTTAACAAGGTACGTTAAAATTTGCGCGTGCTGCGAAATGTCTATGAATAGTACTCTAAACTACGAACGCACCCACACAGGAAACAAGAGGCACCAAGACTAACAACGACCAATTCCGAAGATGGCCGAAAATAGGTCGAAACATGTTAACAAGGTACGTTAAAATTTAACACAAAGTTCTTATCGTACATATTCCGAAATTGTGAAATATTTCACTTGAAGACCCATCCAAACAATCTTTTTATTCATCACAAATTCCAATTGAACTGTCAGCGATTTGAACCCAGGTCCACAGCCTGGAAATCCGTCGTTCAGACAAAAACGAGCGTCAGAGCCTGTTTACTCACGCGTGTGGATGAAGAAGATTAATAGCGTGGTAGTTCTATCGATACGGTTTTGACCTGCATTTCTGTTTGCTGTAGCATGCGGTTTCATCACAGTATTTTTCAATGCCGGCTAATGATTCCAACAACATATAATTACAAGAGAGTTTAAGTACGGAGCGTCGACTAAATATGGAGCAAGTACTCCCCATGACCTTTAACTCCAGCCATTATTCCAGGTTGGGCAACTCTGAACAGGTGGGTCGGATTTCTGCCACTTCATTGCTCGCAAGTATCTCAGGTATGCCATTATGCCTCGTTGTCTTAATTTATAGGTATGAACGGGTATTGCTCCCATTGTTGAAAGCAGCACAAACAAAACACAATCACCAGATTGAGCTGAGTAAATAATAATAATAATAATAATAATAATAATGATTTATTTTAGCTGGCAGAGTTAAGGCCGTAAGGCCTTCTCTTCCACACAACCAGCAAAAAGTGTATATACATGTGCATGAACTTACAAAGAATTCAACAATTTGATTTAGATGAGAGTTACATGTATACAAGAGTTATTTACGAATTAAACAACAAAATACTATGAACTATTAATTAAACACTGAAATGAACTGTGTAGCAGAATTAAACTAAAATACATAGAATGTTAATATATTTCAAATAATATTAGATAATAGAAAGAGATTATTATGAGACAATTTTGAAAATACAGCACTATCAGGATGATGTCTAAAGAAAAAAAGCAACAGTGTAGTCAGTAATATTTTAAATCAGTATGATTGGAGTGAAATGCTCATAAGGTTATCTTTTAAGCTGTTCTTAAAGGTGTTTGTTGTCTTGCAGCCCCTAATACTTTGTGACAAGGAATTCCATTGACGCGAGGTGGATATTGTAAAAGATGAGGAATAACAAGATGTTCTATGAAGAGGTATATTTAGCGTGCCACAGATAAGTGATCTGGTATTTACGTCGTGGTTAGAGTATAGATAAGAGAAACGAGACGAAAGGTAATTTGGTGTTGAGGTGTGCAGAATTCGAAAGAGTAAAGACAAAGAGTGTAAAGTTCTGCGTTCTTTAAGTCGGAGCCACGAGAGACTTGCGAAGGACGGTGATATGTGATCATATCGTCGGATGTTGCACACGTATCTGATGCACATATTCTGAGCTCGCTGTAACTTGACTGACAGTTCAGAACTTAGATCACTTAACAAAACGTCACAATAATCGAAGTGCGGCATTACTAGGGTTTGTACTAGGGTAAGTTTTAGTTGCTGGGGCAAGAAGTTTCTCAAGCGACTCAAAGAGTGAAAGGAGGAACAGATTTTCTTTATCGTTTCTTTAACTTGAAAATTCCAACTTAGATTATTATCAAAAAAGAAGCCAAGATTTTTTACGACAGATGAATAAGGGATTAGCGTGTTGTTAAGGGTAACAACTGAAGGATTACTGTTATTAAGGGAGTTAACTAAACGCTTATGTTCAATAATTATGGCTTGAGTCTTACTTGGATTAACTGCGAGTCCGAAATTGGCCGCCCAAGTGGAGACAGTGGCTAGGTCACAATTCAACTTGTCAATCGATTCATTGATCGTATTGGGTCTGGAATGTATGTAAAGTTGTAGGTCGTCGGCATAGAGGTGATATCGGCAATACTGTAAGTTCTTTGATACGTCATTAATGTAGATAGAGAAAAGTAGTGGTCCTAATACGGAGTAAATGTACACGACATGCATTTTATTTTCTCATCAAAGGGAAGGGAAGGTTGGATTATTTTATGAAGTGACCTTTCACTTATTTTGGACCTCTGAAAGAATGAAGATATTTTAATCAAGATGAAAATGCTGTAATTCGAAATTTATACAAAATGTTCATATTGGCTAGAAAGACATCATTGGGGAGGGGGAAAAAAAAAAAAAAAAAAAAAAGATTTTGAAATACAATCCATAGAAGAAGCGTAGGCCTATAGGACTTTGAATAGTAATAGTGGAACTGTAACATTTTAATTTTTTTAATTTATTGGGTTATTTTACGACGCTGTATCAACATCTAGGTTATTTAGCTTCTGAATGATATGAAGATGATAATGCCGGTGAAATGAGTCCGGGGTCAAACACCGAAAGTTACCCAGCATGTGCTCGTATTGGGTTGAGGGAAAATCCCGGAAAAAACCTCAACCAGGTAACTTGCCCTGACCGGGATTCGAACCCGGGTCACTTGGCTTCGCGGCCAGACGCGCTGGCCGTTACTCCACAGGTGTGGACTGGAACTGTAACAGGCCATTAGACATAATACTCCAATAAATTGATGATATTGACTATTATCACTATTATCATCATCTTCATCTTCTTCTTTTTCTTCTTCTTCTCTTCCTCTTCATGGATTAGGCATCAGCCTGTTCCCACTTCACAGTTGATCTCTCCAACGCTTTTTGGGTTTTCCAACATCTCTCATTCCCATTGGTTTGTATTCAAAGGCCAATTTAAGTAGTCTTGTATCTGACATTCTAATTATAGTATGTTGTAACCACTTGTCACGGTAATCTTTCATCTTTTCTTTTATGGCATAGATGTTTAGTTCGTTCCTTATTTCTTGATTACTTAGTTGGTCTAGTCTTGTGCATCCTTTTGTACTTCTCAGAAATTTCATTTCCGCACTCTGTATTTAATAGCCCGGGTCAGTTTACTTAATACCCTAAGGGTGAAACCTAACCATTTTCCCCCCATTACTACATAAGCTAGTGGATTATGGTGATTTTCTAGTTTGCAGGTTGAATTTTCTTTTGTCAACTTGGTTTCGAATTTCGGTACTGAGAAATACTACAACTGATAGTGATTTTATAACTGTTATGTTGGCAGCAGTGACACAAGTTGTCAAATTGTTCAATTTCTGAGCCCATTACTGGAATCTAGTGAAATTTGAATATACTAATAATTAATTAATATCAGTATTAATATTAATACATAATAGTTATTGTATGTGTTGCTTTGTGTTGTGGTTACAATTGCAAGATTAGGCTAAGTGTAAATAAATATAACATATTTCGTGTGATACATGCCCGTGAGTAATCGATAGAAATACCACTTCACATTTTAATTAATTTCTTTCTTGTTTGGACTTTTATTACAACAATGGAGTAAATATTCGAAAGCACACATTTCAAAGTGGCATTCGTTTTCGGAATTCATACTAATCATTACACATGATCAAACAAAATACATTTTTAGGTTAGGTCTCGTGAACCGTAAACTGTTTAATCAAAGCAATGAATTTCAATACAAAATACATTTAAATATTAGATCATACACTAATCTACTAACTACTAACATAATGTGCGAGAGGTCCAGAAGAGAATATACTCTTTCACAAATTATTGAATTTTTTAGAAAACACTTCCCAAACATAAAGATGAGATGTAGTAAATACGCAAGCCATCATTATTGTTAATACTATATTATTATTGTTATTATTATTATTATTATTATTACCATCATTATTATTATACATGGCATTTTGTGATATTATCTTTTTTCAGTGATATCTGCTATTAGTTGGCAACACTGAAAAGACGGCTAAATTGGTCTTTCAGGAAATGCTCTTACGTGATCATCACTATACTTTCAGATTTCTGTGTAAATAGCCATGTTTCGGAACCGTAGGCCTATAGCAAAATGGGTACAGCCATTGTTTTATATAACTTTGACCTGGTTTCTTTTCTTGTTTTATTTTTAAGTGTCCGGTGAATGGTAACACATATTTTGAAATTTTTATATATATATATTTTTTTTTGGTTATGTCTTTTTCTGCTTCATTATTTACATTTAGTTCATAACCTAGATAGTTGAGTTTTTTTACTTGCTCACTGGTTTGTCATCAAGCGTGATTTTTGATCTCACAAGCACTATTTTAAAATCATATAATTTACATACATTATTTAAATGGTAGATACAGGAAGAGTTGCAGGTCTTCTTCAGTTTTCTGCAATATTACCACGTCGTCAGCGTACAATTAAATATTGGTACGTTTCCCGATTCAATTTTATTCCAAAATTATTAACTCTTTTCCAGTTTTTGATGATGTCGTTAATATAAATGTTAAAGAGAGTGGGCAATATAGTACACCTTGTCTAACTCCTCTGTATTTCCTGTATTTATTCTTATTTTTTAGTTTATTACACTAATTAAATGATGTGGTCACCCTTGTTCTCTCATAATAATAATAATAATAATAATAATAATAATAATAATAATAATAAAAATAATAACAACAATAATAATAACTATTATTATTATTATTATTATTATTATTATTATTATTATTATTGTCAATCACATTAGTTCAAATCCATACAAATGCTCCTATATGTCGTCATATTTATATTGAATTGATTAACCTATAATAAGCCTCGGAATAGAAAAAAAAAAAAAAGGGCGGCAATGAACCTTCGGGTTCCTTAAAAGCCATTTGTAAGTAAGCAAGTAAGTAAGTGTTATATTTACTCTGTAATTTGCCAATTATAGCTACATTTTACATTTTTGGCTATGATATCTATACTTGACTCTTTTAAATTTATTTTTATTTGGTATTTTTCATTTATATCTATATCTGTGTCTTTTATTTAGGTAGTACCTGTTTTTTTTTCCATTTTTAATTTGTAATTTGTATTTACACTTGTATCTTGCATTTGTATCTGTTTTATCTCTTTTTTTTTCATGTTATATGCGATTTTGTTCTTTTTTTTAAACAAATATCTGTACTGTCTATTGTAATTGGGGCTTTTCCCTGTTATAGAAATAAATAAATAAATAAATAAATAAATACAAAAATAAATAAGTACATAAATAAATACATAAATAAGTAAATAAATAAATAAATACATAAATAAATAAATACATAAATACATAAATAAATAAGTAAATAAATAAATATATAAATAAATACATAAATAAATAAATAAATAAATAAATAAATAAATAAATACATAAATAAATGAATAAATAAATAAATACATAAATAATTAAATACATAAATAAATAAATACAAAAATAAATAAATAAATAAATAAATAAATAAATAAATGAATAAATAAATACATAAATACATAAATAAATCAATAAATAAATAAATCATTCTCAGTTACCGAATCGTTAAGAATTAAACATATCATTTCATTAACTGTTACGTCACCATACTTTCTACCAATAACGGTAAAGAATGCCTCAGATATGAACCAATCACACCCGTAATTCTTTAGAAAATGATCGCAAACTCAGATTCATCTTAATCGTTTTGGGCTTTATCAGCTCCAGCTTTCCCTGTCAATTGAACAGACATAACTGAGATTCAGTATGCACTGCAACATGACGACAATGGCGGGCATTACCAATCTTTCTGGCCAAGCGTCAAATGATGAAATTGATTCAGTATTTCGTAATGCAGAGCTACGAAACACAGAAAGAAAAAGGAAAATGTTTGTGGAGCCAGTTCCAACAGTTTTGTGAAGCGCTTGGTTGTGGATTGGAAAGATAAACACCAACTCAACAGATTATAAACATGATGATGAATATAAGTATACTGTGAAAACCATGCCGAATATGACGGTAAAAGTGATATAAGAGAAATAATTTATGGCATATCAACGAAATTTCGACTCGTTTATATTTAAATAATTTAAATGGGCTAGAAATGCAAGAAATTTAACGGAAACAATTACAGAACATGCAAATAAAAAAACAGATCAGTGCTATAGCAATAAAATGAAATGAATAAATTTATTATCAGTAAGACTCGGAAGTTGATCCTCGTGAATCACCCTGTATAAATCTATACTAATAATAAATATGTAGCCGAAATTTTTCTGGTAATTTTCGATTTTCCAAAAATAATTGGTCCTCATATATAATTAATCTCCCTGAAACCGAAAATCGCTTTTTTGAAATTTTTGTTTGTATGTATGTATGTATGTATGTCTGTCTATCTGTATGTTTGTTACCTTTTCACGCGATAATGGCTGAACGGATTTCGATGAAAATTGGAATATAAATTAAGTTCGTTGTAACTTAGATTTTAGGCTATATAGCATTCAAAATACATTATTTAAAAGGGGGGTTATAAGGGGGCCTGAATTAAAAAAATCGAAATATCTCGCTTATTATTGATTTTTGTGAAAAATGTTACATAACAAAAGTTTCTTTAAAAATAATTTCCGATAAGTTTTACTCCTTGAAAAATTTTTATAGGACTGATATTTAATGAGATGAATGAGTTTTAAAATTAAAATAACTGTCATCTAAGGCCGTGTAATGAATTAAAAAACAAATGACTTCGTCTATAAGGGGCCTTGGACAGCAACAATCGAAAGCTATGAAAGATAGCCTACAGATAATGTTTCTGTGTTTGTATGAAGTAATACCAGAAGCTAAATTAACCGATTTGTATAATTAATTATTAATTCACCATTGGAAAGTGTAGTTTCTGTAGATGGACATAATGCTATAATGTTATTACAGTAACTTCTGAGTGAATCGAGGACAGGTAAGATTAAAATAGATTCTTATGCACAGAAAACTTGATAGGCTATTCTGTACATTCGTTTCCTGTATTTCCTAAAATAATTTTTATGACCAAATGAGTGGTCTCTGGATCAAAATGATCGCATTTTAATTATGCAAATACAATTTAAATTAAGTAACATAATAAACGATTTATCCTTATATCACACACGAATGTTCCCTGGATCAAATGTCCTATTTTAATTATGTAATTACTTTATATTTATTTCTAACGGGTGCAGCGGAGCGCACGGGTACGGCTAGTTAATAATAAAGTCTTAAACAATACAAGTAGTCCGACCCTTAGGGCCAGTAACTCTCGTCAATACTAGAGCACGATCTCGTCATTTAGCGAGCTTAGATTCGCTCTCCAACTTTAACAGTAACGAAGTTTATAGTTTATAATGGACGCAATCGGAGGATCATTGTTTTCTCTGGATTCCACTGTTTCCTAATGTTTTATAAATTTTATTCCATCATTATTCTCCTCCATTTCATCGTAAGTTTTGTCTCACATTGCCAAACATTTATGACACAGTCCTGTATACGATCCTAACACCAGATGGAGATAACCGGCGAGATATAAGCTGCAACTTATCGCCATAATGTCACGACAGCGGACTGTTAACAGTCATGTACAGTTCTCGAGTACAACTGATAAACGAAAATATTCGGTTAAATCCGGTGACTATTATGGAACTGTCGGAATAATCCTTTTGATATCTGTGAAGAGTAAATTCGCCTGTCAAGTTTCATTCACCTTAGTGGGTTCAAGGATACGTGAATGCAGTGAAGTAATTGGTTGCAGTGCAGGAGAACTTTGTCCCCCTCTTCCGTAGATAAAATAAAAATGATTAAGTCAATTTAAATGTAGGTCTATACCTGCTCTAGATATGATATCTTTGAATACCCTAAATAGCCTTGGAATACTTCTTTAATTTATGTAATTAGCCACATTCTTAAGAAAACTATTAATTCTTTACCTTCTGATTAAATGGAGTATTATACAGGGCTACTACAAAAGACCTTTCCGGTTTCGAACACATGTAATTTACGTTCTATGAATCTGAGGTACATGAAAATAGTACCGATGGAAAGAGAAACTCAAAAAGTTTATATGATGAAGAATAGCCTAAGTGGAACGGAGAAAAATTCTCTCCGGCACCGGAATTTGAACCCAGGTTTTCAGCTCTACGTGCTGACGCTCTATCCACTAAGCCATACCGGATTCCCATTCCGATGCCGGACAGAATCCTCTCAGTTTAAGTTCCACCTCTTAGGTTCCTTCTAGTAGCCAACCCTCGTGCACTGTGTTACAGATGTGTGACAGTGGCACAATGTCCAACACACTATGTGCAGAGGTGCACTGTTACGAGTGACTAAGCGGCCTGGCATCCGGTTATTTCTGTTCACTTTACCAGAAAGACCAAAAGTGGCGTATGAAAGATAAATTGGACAAATTTTTAGACTGTTTTGATCATCAAAAATAGTAGTTTACTTTTCCATATTGTGGACGATACATCAGGGATGATGTCTGTAAATGATTCCGAAATGTTTCAGAAAATCTGAATACACCATTGAAGTTTTGAAATTATTTTAAAACCTAAAATATTGGAAAGACCTTAAATATTATAATATTCGAACTACTAGAATTTTTACATATCGATCGTGTTGAACAGCAATCTCGCATGACAAAAAAAAAAAAAGAAAAAAAGAAAGAAATAACGAAATGAGATTTCACTTTATCCCTATAAAAAAAATCCTCCCGAATCTTTTGCAAACACATCTTATGTCCAGGCATGGATACGAACATTACAAGAAAATATGTATATACTCTATTATGTCGGATATTTTTGTTCGTTATGAAGATATTAAAATGTTTTTTTCACTCTCCTTGCCGTTCAAAACCATCGATATGCCATTATTGCCTCTTTTGTAATTTGTCCTGTGAGAGTTATAATGGCAATACTCACATTATAGAACTTTCATAATGGATTACTTCATTGTCCAGATAGTGACAAGATTCTAATGAAAGAAGTATGGGAGGGGTAACTAAAATACTTCGAAGCAACCTAATTTGTAACATCTCACCAGATCTGAGGGGATAAAACTTCGACTTATTTTTTGTTGAGAACTCGTCAGTTGATATAGCTTTTTTATTTTATTGGGTTATTTTACGACGCTGTATCAACATCTAGGTTGTTTAGCGTCTGAATGAAATGAAGGTGATAATGTCGGTGAAATGAGTCCGGGGTCCAGCACCTAAAGTTACCCAGCATTTGCTCGTATTGGGTTGAGGGAAAACCCCGGAAAAAACCTCAACCAGGTAACTTGCCCCAACCGGGATTCGAACCCGGGCCACCTGGTTTCGCAGCCAGACGCGCTGACCGTTACTCCACAGGTGTGGACCAGTTGATATAGCAATGGTTGCTGTGAACTGATAGCAATGGAAGTCCGCGCCCCTAATAAGAGAGCCAACGCCCTGTACATTACTTCACTGACCACGCCCTTGAGAGAAGAATTGACCTTTCAATGTCGCAAAAATTGTCGAAAAAACACTAGACTTGGAAACCAATATTAACACAATCAGATAATCTGAAACGTATTCCAAACATTAAGACGTGATGTTATCATTATGTAACTAATTGCTCAATGGAAGTATAATTACCTAACTAGTGGCATAATGAATGTGTTTACAACATTTTCATTAGTGATAAGGAAAATATTTGGGGCTAAGAGGGATGAAGTTACAGGAGAATGGAGAAAGTTACACAACGCAGAACTGCACGCATTGTATTCTTCACCTAACAATCTGAAACATTAAATCCAGACGTTTGAGATGGGTAGGGCATGTAGCACGTATGGGAGAATCCAGAAATGTTAGTTGGGAGACCGGAGGGAAAAAGACCTTTAGGGAGGCCGAGACGTAGATCAGAGGATAATATTAAAATGGATTTGAGGGAGGTGGGATATGATGATGGAGAATGGATTAATCTTGCGCAGGATAGGGATCAATGGCGGGCTTATGTGAGGGCGGCAATGAACCTCCGGGTTCCTTAAAAGCCATAAGTAAGTAAGTGACTTAAGTAAGATTTTATTCATGAGTGGAAACTTTATCTCCTGAGGCTTCTACGAGTGAGTAAAATACAGTATATTAAGTCCCGTGTTGCATACAATGTTTTTTTTTTTTTTTTTTTTTTTTTTTTTCCACTATTATTATGTAAAGTAATATTTCTGTGAAAATAATTTTTAATTTAAATTAAATATTAGGCTCATTTGTTATTGTTTGATTCAAAGCCAAGTATTGTCCATGGTTAGTTCAGCTAAATATTATGTACAGGTGGCTATGATTTAAAGAATAGTGAGAATACAACTGGATACAGAATAAATAAATTTTAAAATTCTGTTTTTTTTTTTTCGGAAGCAAAATGTCGTGTAAAGGAGAAGTTTTTTTTTCCGGGTGAAATCCAAATTGACGCCAAAGCGGCTGTATCCACGTTATTTCCGTAGAAATATGCATCTGTTTATCACAAAGAATATAAGTTATTTTGTGAGTGGCGAGAAAGTTGGAAAGTGAAAGGCGTTAACGAAGATATCCTATTGGCGTACCTTTCAGAAAAATTGAAAAAAAAAAAAAAAAATGTAATGGATCTTTATGTTAATTAATTTTAGTTGTTATAGTAAATGTTATTTTAATTTCAGCAGTATTATGTTCATAGTGTTAGTTTTATTGTGTTTTAATCTAGTAATTGTTTTACATTTTAAATGCATTTCTAGGAGTGAATAAAATATCAGCATTGAAGTCATTGTTTTGGTTGCTGTGAGAGACTAAACAAAGCCCTCTTTACATATAAGTAGTGGAAAAAAAGTTATTCTAGTGCCAATATTATGTTAAATCACGGGTGTTTTGTATAATTGATTTTACGAACAAAAGATGACAGATTGTCACTTAGCAACCACTGTATAAATAAAATAAAGTTCGTCGCCGTCAGGTGTCAAACTTCCGACCTTCTACTCCGTTCACACACGTTCTTCCGACTGTAAGACAAGCCGACTTCCTATTCTTGTTTGTTTTTATTTTCACTTTCGTTATATAAAGGGGATACTATAATAGTTAGTGGAATGCTACTAGTAATTCGATTAGGAATAATGGCATTGCTTTACCATCCCAGTCGTGCTTCTTATTTTGCCATACATTCATTCAACGTGCAATTTGTATTGCGTAACAGATTTACTGAAGGTAATTGGCTTAATTATTATGCTACCATAGCAACTACATTATATTATCTTTTCATCTTTCTCCTTCGAAGACTGGGATCTTAAATCTGTCATGCTTGATATTTTGTGAGAGAAATGATTGTACTTGGCTAATTGCTGGGCTAGAAATACAGATTCTTTACTGAATTGCATGAACATTCTTTTGTTCTGAATATATCACAGAATTTAAATTACTTGCACTTTCCTTAGAGTAGACATTATGATATAATGGCGTTGTAATGTACAGTGTGTAGCTTAATAATAGCGTATAATAAATAGTGACAGGAAATTTTGCTATTAAATCCAAAAAATTGTTATGCAAATGTAAGGTCGCAGTGTTCTCATTTTTGAATGACATTGTATGAGGTCGGACGCAGTGAGACTTGTCTGATGGATGGACGGTCGGTAAATGTACAGGGTGTCCACCATGAACCTGACACATTTGAAATTGCTGTATAATTCATACTGTTTGGGGTAAAAAGAAAAGAATGCATGCAATATCAAGAGTAACTCACCAAGTTTTATTAAAAAAATCAGTACACCTCAACATGAGATCCTCTCGTTGCACGAAGAACATCTAGCCTGAATTCAATTTCTTGCCAGGTCATCTGAAGCATCTCGGGCGTAACGGAATTGACGGCATCTCTTATGCGGCCGCGTAGCTGTTGAAGGTCACGAATTTTGTGGCCTGTATACACTTTGCTCTTGACATATCCCCAGAAGAAAAAGTCTAGAGGGGTAATATCCGGTGATCGAGGTGGCCATCTTGTCGGTCCATCACGCCGCTTGTCGAACTGACTTGCGTGGACTTCGTTCATACGCCTGTCTCACTGCTGCTACACGATCCTCTGATACGCGCACATTACCGCCACCATGCAATTTCACCACACTTCCCGTTGCCAAAAAGTGCTGTTTCCATGTCTTAATGGTGTTCCGTGATGGTGGGTCCTCCTGGAACACGCGCCGAAAGTTGCGTTGCACTTGAATCACCGAATTTGTTTCAGCATACCACCAGATCGCTTGTGCTCGCTCTTGCCCTGTCGCCATTTTGACTTAAGCTACCGCAGCGCCACGTACAACCTCTCGCGCGGGTTTTTAAAAATAGCCAACGAAATTTCCACAGTTTCTCTACATATTGCAATGCATGTTACCAACTTATTTACATTCATTGATTTTTGGCAGCCAAATGAAATGTGTGAGGTTCATGGTGGACACACTGTATATTGGTGCATTACACACATGGATGTACAGGGTGTCCATATGAAACCTTTACAACTTCAGATGTAGATAACAAATTATTGAGACACGATATCTTGATACGGTTTTCTGCATGTTAATGGTAAGCTGTCAAAGTTTTTATGGAAATTTTTTTGGTTTGTTGAAATTCGTTTTTTGGTCTCAGGTGTGAATTTTGGTGAAATCTGACGGTTCAGGAGATGTGGACACCTCAGGAGATGGCACAAGGGCTGGTATGTAAAGAGTGCGGCAAAACATCCTCCCCAATTTAAAGTTTAAGTAAAAAATAGATGAATCAAAATAAGGAAACTTTATTAATATGAATGGTATCTTAACAGTGGGAATTTTTTTTTTTTTTTTTAATAACGCGTCTCTCTCAAGTGGTGTCATTCACTATCAATGCATTGTTGAATGCGACTTCGGAAATTCTGAATCACTCTAACTAGCATTTCTTGAGGAATATGGCCAATTTCTTCCTGTATTGCATTTCTTAGGTCTGGCAAAGTCCTCGGCCGATGTTTGAACACCTCAGCCTTAAGTTGCTCCCATAGGAAAAAATCGCAGGGTGCAAGGTCTGGTGATCGTGCTGGCCAGGGGACGTCGCCACGTGAAGAAATTAAGCGTCCTGGAAACATCTGGGCAGCGACAACAGAATTACCACTTACCAGAAACGATACCACAGCGTTCTTCAACTGTCCACGGCATAGTTGGAATTCGTTACAGATTACAATTTGCACTAATTGAATGTCAATTCCGTGTATTCAATATCCTATTCAATTTTTCTTGTTTTGCGCATGTCATTTGATATCGCTATGGCAACGCATGTAAACCTAAATTTCCCACTGTTTAGATACAAATCATATTAAAACAATTTCCTTGTTTTGATCCATCTGTTTTTTATTTAAACTTTAAATTAGGGAGGATGTTTTGCCGCACTCTTTATAAAGTTGAAGTAAATGCTATTGCTAAGGTTTTCATAATATATAAGCTTACTACAGTCTTTATGTATAAAAACCCATAATAAATTCTTTCCTGCCTAGCAGAAAGTTAATCTGGTAGGCCGTGTTCAGCTTATGCTAGAATTTGTAGTTTAAACCATTATTTATATGCATAACAAGAAGTATATACTTCTACTTCTAAGTGTAAACTAAGAAAAATCGTAGTCTGCCCTGTTTGAGACTTTATTAGCTCAGCACAAGCATTTGTACGGTTTAATATGGCGGAATTTATGCAAATTCGCGTTAAAAACTACAAGAAAAGACGAAAACAATCAGAACGTGATTATAATAGATTGTATAGGTTTTACAAGTAAAAAATGTTATATGATCATTGTAAAGGTTTCATGTGGACACCCTTTACATCAATTTGGAGTTGACTGGTGTGCTAGTCCGCAAAGAATGAGTGTGAAGTAGACTCTTGAAGATAAAACATGCCAGACCAGCTATGGAATGCCATTGTAGTGGTTAAAACGGCCTTCAATGATAGATAGAGGATTTTTAAATTCTAAAAGATAATATTGTAGATAACTGAAAGAATATACTCTCTAAAACAGAAATTAGGCCATAAAATTTAATATAAATTCACTTAAATTTGAAGCAAGTCAAGAATACAACTCTAATAAACATGTATGGTAAGACTTTCCAGTGTTAAATTTCAATGTACCTTGTTTACATGTTTCGACCTATTTATGGATCATCTTCAGAACTAGCCGTTGTTGGTCTTGGCGCCACTTGGGGGTGTGTTTTTGTGTGTCTGTATATTTCATATTGTTCTAGTGTGTTTAGTTTCTGGATTTTTGGTTGGATGTGTAGTATTTCCATGTCTGTGTTGATGTCTCTGTGGGTGTGGTTAGCATTTGTGATGTGTTCTGCTTATTTGTGGAGGTGTTTTGTAATTTTGTTATGGCTGTGATTTGTTCTTTGTAACGTGTTTGAAACGATCTGCCTGTCTATCCTATGTAGAAGTTGTTGCAGGTGTTACATTTGAGTTTGTATACGCCTGTGTGGTTGTATTTGTTTGTTTGTGTTGTTAAAAGTTGTGTAATCAAGATGTCTAATAAACAATTACGATCAACCTCAATGTACAGGGAAAACAAAGCAATAGATTATACATTCCATATCCTTGGTACAAATTTCACCCATAATTTTCATTAACCCTTTGCAGCATAGTGGCTTTTCAGAAGGACCACAGTTTTCTTTCTTTCTCTACAATTATACATGTTCCACCATGCAACTACCAGTTGAGGATACATAGGGTGCCATCTGTGTTTTGAAATTATGTGCAGAGTTAAAATTTTGAAAAAAAAAAAAACAATTGATCGAAGCTTTGTTAGAATCCATAATATGAAAACATAAAACATTACACTTGTGCTGCAAAGGGTTCAAGTTTGGCGTTTCTGGTCTCACAAATTATTATCTTTCAGACTAGAAATTTGTGGCGTTTATTACTAAGTATTAAATTTATAGGTGACAAATAATCCTCCTACATCCATTGCTATTATTAGAATTTATTTCAGATTGTATATTACTTGTATGTTGTTCTTTATGGTTGTGAAACTTAGACTCTCACTTTGAGAGAGGAACATAGGTTACGGGTGTTTGAGAATAAGGTGCTCAGGAAAATATTTGGGGCTAAGAGGGATGAAGTTACAGGAGAATGGAGAAAGTTACACAACACAAAATTGCACGCATTGTATTCTTCACCTGACATAATTAAGAACATTAAATCCAGACGTTTGAGATGGGCAGGGCATGTAACACGTATGGGCGAATCCAGAAATGCATATAGAGTGTTAGTTGGGAGGCCGGAGGGAAAAAGACCTTTGGGGAGGCCGAGACGTAGATGGGAAGATAATATAAAAGTGGATTTGAGGGAGGTGGGATATGATGATAGGGACTGGATTAATTTTGCTCAGGATAGGGACCGATGGCGGGCTTATGTGAGGGCGGAAATGAACCTCCGGGTTCCTTAAAAGCCAGTAAGTAGTAGTAGTAGTAGTAGTGGTGGTGGTGATGTTGGTGGTGGTGGTAGTAGTGGTAGTGGTAGTGGTAGTATGTTACTTGTATGACAGAATAAAATTTTCCCGTCTTCGTGAAATGCTGGCATTTCTAAAGCTCGAATCAGCAGACTTCCTTGCATTATACGTTTAGCCTGTCAGTTACACTTAAAATTCGTTCAAAATATGACAAAGACACTGTGAAAAGCATAAAATGTATAATGAGAAATTGGGCGTACCATTAGTCGAAAGCTAGAGCGTCGTCTTTCCACAGTAACCCTGATTCGAATCCCGGTGGGTCCAGGTGGAATTTGTGTTGCAGAAAGATGGTGTTTGTTGGTAGATTTTCGAGAAATGCTCCCGTTTACCCTATCAATATTCCACCATTGATCCAATTGATCATGCGATGCTACGTAGTTCGCCTCCCATGGGATACAAAGGGCAACGCCTAGGGCGGCTAAAAGAACTGCAGCTTTGTTGCATCAACCGTAGATAGCGACATTTTGCTAAATGACTGAAATAAAATAATGTAAAAAAAAAAAAGTAATGGTGAAGTATCGACTTATTGATACGCGTTTTTTTTTTGTAGTCAATGCCATTTTTCACATTCATCGAGACACCAACCAAGCGCCTATATGATTTCTATCTTTCTATGAGTGTAATTCAATATTTCGAAGCACAAGTATTTCAAATTCATAATTCGTGTCACAAAGATCAAAGTCACTCTAGTCCAGAAATGTTTCTTTGTACGCTTCTGTAAACCTTTAATTTGAAAAGAGCTGAGTTACGATGTGGAAGACAAGTAAATTCCTGGCTAATTCCTTCCAGGGCTTATCCCAATATTTAAACAGAGATTATTTCTCGGCCTTGAAAAGAACAATCACATACTGTAATCCGCGTCTGTAGCTGTGCAAGTTATAATCAAAAGGTAATTTTCATGACGATAAATAATCACTATTTCATAACAGACACGTTTGTTTTACACGTGAGAAAAGGAATCTTTGGCAGCCTATATTTTTTTTATTTAAACACGTTTATAATTAGCTTTCGAAGCTACGGAAACTCTTCGTTGTTGGATTGAGGATAAAATTCCACCATACTCTATCTGCACAGCTCTTCTAATCACAAATTCTAAACGTTTTCACGTCTTAAAATACTTTTGCGTTTTGAAAATCTAGATAACACAATAGGAATGTTTGTTAAATCATTCGGAAGCATTTTAAGTGCACAAATAATTTGTAAATTATATATTTGTAAAATTACTTCCCACTCTGTCTTTCGCTGAAGATAAGGTGGCAAGAAGTCCAGTACA
Organism: Periplaneta americana; assembly: GCF_040183065.1. Taxonomy (NCBI): domain Eukaryota; kingdom Metazoa; phylum Arthropoda; class Insecta; order Blattodea; family Blattidae; genus Periplaneta; species Periplaneta americana. Next base: position 11,988,850 of record NC_091127.1, read on the forward strand.
AACCTATCTACTCAGATTCGAAAGTGAAGATTTATTTTCTTTGCATAGCAGCCCATTATCTCCTGGACTAGTTGCCTCATAAGTGGTGCCTTGTTGTTATCACTTGTGAGGTTCACACCTGTCTTGACTAAACAACAACAACAACATACGACCTGGGCGCGAAATATTTCATTTTTCTCTCTAGTATCGGGAGACTGGAGGGAAAACGACTTTGGGAAGGCCTGACGTAAATGGGAAGATAATTTGAGGGAGGTGGGATATGATTGTAGAGACTGGATTAATCTTGCTCAGGATAGGGACCAATGGCGGGCTTATGTGAGGGCGGCAATGAACCTCCGGGTTCCTTAAAAGCCGTACGTAAGGAAGTAAGTAAGTAGCGTATGAGTGTGGGTTGCTGTTTTTTTAATTCTCCTCTCTCATCTTTTATGATGTGTTCGAGTCATAAGCCACGCGGCCAAGGTGTCCTCTGTTCGTGGTTTCAAATTTTATTTATGATATTTTTTCCAGTAGGTCTCTAAAAATGTACATAATTATAACTGACATTAAATGTATGTAAAATAAAAAGTTTCGTGTATTTCTATATATATGGAAAATCTATTAGAATTTAGAGCGGTCTATCAGAATCCATATTTTGGTATTCTGTCGAAGAAATGTGCTATAATCATAAAATAAATTATTACTATATGAATTATTTACTAATAAAGGAATCTATACTAATAATAAATCTGTAGCCGAAATTTTTCTGGTAATTTTCGATTTTCCAAAAATAATTGGTCCTAACATACATAATTAATCACCCTGAAACCGAAAATCGCTTTTTTTGAAATTTTTGTTTGTATGTCTGTCTGTCTGTCTGTCTGTTTGTTACCTTTTCACGCGATAATGCCTGAACGGATTTCGATGAAAATTGGAATATAAATTATGTTCGTTGTAACTTAGATTTTAGGCTATATGGCATTCAAAATACATTATTTAAAAGGGGGGTTATAAGGGGGCCTGAATTAAATAAATCGAAATATCTCGCTTATTATTGATTTTTGTGAAAAATATTACATAACAAACGTTTCTTTAAAAATAATTTGCGATAAGTTTTATTCCTTGAAAAATTTTTATAGGACTGATATTTAATGAGATAAATGAGTTTTAAAATTAAAATAACTGCCATCTAAGGCCGTATAATGAAATAAAAAAACAAATGACTTCGTCTATAAGGGGCCTTGGACAGCAACAATCGAAAGCTATGAAAGATAGCCTACAGAGAATGTTTCTATGTTTGTATGAAGTAATATCGGAGGCTAAATTAACCGATATGTAAAATTAATTATTATTTCACCATTGGAAAGTGTAGTTTCTCTAGATGGACATAATGCTATGATATTATTACAGTAACTTCTGATATAATATAATATAACATAATATAATATAATATAATATAATATAATATAATATAATATAATATAATATAATATAATATAATATAATATAATATAATATAATATAATATAATATAATATAATATAATATAATATAATATAATATAATATAATATAATATAATGTAATATAATATAATATAATATATATAATATGAGTAATGTAATATTATATAATTTAAGTAATTTGAAGGGTTCAGAACCATAGTGGGCCAAACACCATTTACTGAATACGTAGAAAACAAGGGTTAAAATTAAGTTATTACTATAATTCAATGGAAACCTATAACAAGTAAAATAAAATATACATATTAAATCTAAATGATGTCAATCTTCATTAAACTATGGTTGCATGTAATAAAAATTAAGAAACAGGTTAAAGGAATTGTCATTGCACCAATGAGTGGTCTCTGGACCAAAATGATCGCATTTTAATTATTTGGATGCAATTTAAATTAAGTAACATATTAAACGATTTATCCTTCTATCAAACACGAATGTTCCCTTGATCAAATGTCCTATTTTAATTATGTAATTACTTTATATTTATTTCTAACGGGTGCAGCGGAGCGCACGGGTACGGCTAGTACATAAATAATTACAAACATAAGATACACTAACTAATGACATAGGGTTAAAAGAAACTGAGTCTCCATTTACAAGACAACACAAGCTATCACACTAACAGTGGATGAGATTCGAACCCATGGCTGGAAAGTTCCAAGTCTTAATCGTTGCGTATACCTTTCCTTTATACCCGACACGTTTCTTAGTAGCAACCTCCTGCTTCTCGGTCTAATCAGTATCGATTTGCAGGCATATCTAGATCTATATTTAAACAGCCATTATGGAGAGATCGTGAAGTGCTGTACGTGCAATTACAAAGATGTTGAGAGGATAGCGCGGCGTGTAGACATAATCCACTTGATAACTATGACACTATTATTAAAAAATGAGGCCAAAGATTTTAAGGAGAAAAGAAGAGAGATGAGAAGATAATATGAGTAGGTATAATCATTTGTTGGATATTACCGACGACAATCGATATCAATCTGTATCGATTGTATTGCAAGTTAAAATTCCATTACTGTATAGACCTCACCATAAGATTTTACAATTTTTTTAGGGATAAGGATTCAAGTTTAAGAGTAAAACCCTTCGGAATAAGCAGGAATTTTGAAAGAAGTTATTTTGAGATCTTCGTTCCGTGACATATTCATTCATTCATTCATTCATTCATTCATTCGTGTCCATGTTCCTGTTCCATATAATGCCACACTCCACACAAAACACTTCACTAGTCTCTTCCTTAGTTCTTTTTCCAGAGGTCCGCAGAAGATGCTCCTTTTTCTATTAAAAGTTTCGCTTTTTCCTTGTTTACGAAATGTATTGACTTTAAAATCGTTGCTACATTCATTCATTCATTCGTGTCCATGTTCCTATTCCATATAATGCCACACTCCACACAAAACACTTCACTAGTCTCTTCCTTAGTTCTTTTTCCAGAGGTCCGCAGAAGATGCTCCTTTTTCTTTTAAAAGTTTCGCTTTTTCCTCGTTTACGAAATGTATTGACTTTAAAATCGTTGCTACATTCATTCATTCATTCATTCATTCATTCATTCATTCATTCATTCATTCATTCATTCGTGTCCATGTTTCTGATCCATATAATGCCACATTCCACACAAAAAACACTTAACTTGTCTCTTCCTTACTTCTTTTTCCAGAGGTCCGCAGAAGATGCTCCTTTTTCTATTAAAAGTTTCGCTTTTTCCTCGTTTATGAAATGTATTGACTTTAAAATCGTTGCTACATTCATTCATTCATTCATTCATTCATTCATTCGTGTCCATGTTCCTGTTCCATATAATGCCACACTCCACACAAAACACTTCACTAGTCTCTTCCTTAGTTCTTTTTCCAAAGGTCCGCAGAAGATACTCCTTTTTCTATTAAAAGTTTCGGTTTTTCCTCGTTTACGAAATGTATTGACTTTAAAATCGTTGCTTCATTCATTCATTCATTCATTCATTCATTCATTCATTCATTCATTCATTCATGTCCATGTTTCTGATCCATACAGTGCCACACTCCACTCAAAACACTTCACTATTCTCTTCTTTAGTTCTTTTTCCAGAGGTCCGCAGAAGATGCTCCTTTTTCTATTAAAAGTTTCGCTTTTTCCTCTCTTTCGAAATGTATTGACTTGAAAATCGTTGCTACTTATACCGCTTCTTGCGCGCATTCGGATCCTCATAGCTCTCGAATTAATGCTCTAGTCAATTTTTTTTCTCTTAATTAACATTAATACAGTAGTAGTGCAATACATTCCATCTTTCACTCATTCGTAAACCGTCCAAATCCATAGGTATGCAGTTGGAAGTCTAGGAACACGACTATAAATACTATACTTTCAAGAACCCAAAGGGGAATTTGGACCTAAAGAAAAACAACGTGAAGACAAAGATAAGCCATTTCGTGTCGTGGTCGATGGAAGTAGTCCCGATAAGCTGGCAAAAATGTCACATGAGTAGATGGTTAATATATGTATTTCTCCCGGATGTTAAGAAAAACACACTACTACTTCTGAATTCCTGGAGTGGTCAGATAGAGTTAACAATACTTTACATGGTAAGACAATTAAAACAAATTATCTCTCCGAAAACTTCAAAATTTGTGCAACCTTTGAATGTGTATTTTTTTAGGTAATATAAAATTATGATTCAAGGCTAGAGTATTTCAGACATAACATTATTTCTGAAAACAATCCAGACACAATGCGCGACAGGAGCTTCATGATGACATTACATTCTGTTGTGTATCAGGCAGAGGTTGTGGATGTGACAGAGAAACATGTGAGAAAGTTTGATAACGTTCTTGCAAAAAAACTATATTCTAAAGAACCGAAAGGGGAATTTGGACATAAAGTAAAACAACGTGTAGACAAAGATAAGCCATTTCATATCGTGGTCGATGCAAATAGTTCCGGTAAACTGACAAAAAAGTCACGTGAGTAGATGGTTAAAAGATGTATTTATTTATTTAACCTGGTAGACATAAGGCCATCAGACCTTCTCTGCCCCTCTACCAGGGGATTACAACTATAATATGAAGAATAAAATTACAATTAATATTAAATTTACAATTACAATTAAAATTAAAGTACGACAAGATTACCTGATTGATGAAAGCTAGACAATTTATCATAAAAGTTAAGAACAAAGAATATTTTTGTATTTACTAAATTACAAATTAAACCTAGAATAACAAAATTGTATAGTGATGAAATTACCGGATATTGAAATATTTTGTGATAGATTAAGAGAACTATTTACAAGAAACCATGTCTGAACGAGTCTCAATTACTGACTAAGTGCCTAGTAAGTTTGCGTTTGAATTGAATTTTATTTCGACAGTCCCTGATGCTAGCAGGTAACGAATTCCAGAGTCTTGGCAGGGCTATTGTGAAAGAGGATGAGTATGAGGAGGTGCGATGGGATGGTATTGTTAGTATTGTTTCATGACGAGAGCCTGGAGTGGTCAGATAGATGACACTATATTTGCTTTTGAAGGAGTAAACAATACTTTACGTGGCAAGACAAAACACAAATTATCCCTCCGAAAACTTCAAAATTGTACAACCCTTGAATGTGTGTTTTTTATACAATACAAAATTGCAATTCAAGGATAAGAGAGTATTTCAGACATAAAATTATCTGTGAAAACATTCGAGGCACATGACGGTTTCCTTGTAAGTAATAAGTAAACCACACTTGTCACAGGTGTTTGAAAATTATGATTTATTTAACGACGCTCGCAACTGCCGAGGTTATATCAGCGTTACGGTATGCCGGAATTTTGTCTCGCAGGAGTTCATTTAAACATCCCAGTAAATCTACTGACATGAGCCGACCTGGGCCGGGATCGAACCCGCAACCTTGAGCACAGAAGACAAGCGCTATACCAACTACGCTACCCAGGCTGACGCCACAGGTGTTAAGTGACAATTTCGACTACATAAAAAAAAGGGTAAATGTAACCCTTGCCTTGAAGCACGCTCATTTTATAACATTTCATATAAGACACTGATTATATGAGTATTTTTATCATTATCCACAGAACACAAGTTTCTATTAAAAATGTAAATCTATGTCCCAAATGCAATACTTTGGCAATCCATAAAATTCAGTGTTTTATATCAACTTTTAATTCAACAGAAGTTGTGTATTTTAGATGAAAGGATGCACTGTATTTCACCAATCATCACTTAATACGTTCATTATTCTATAACAATCTGAACCAACATTTTACACCTGGTGCCCCACTAACCCAGTGTCATACTTACTCTACTTCCCCTTACTTACAAAAACGTAATATATACTAATAATAAATCTGTAGCCAAACTTTTTCTTGTAATTTTCAATTTTACAAAAATAATTGGTGTTAGCATGTATAATTAACCATCCTGAAACCGAAAATCGCTTTTTTGAAATTCTTGTTTTCTGTCTGACTGTCTGTTACCTTTTCACGCGATAATGGCTGAACCGATTTATATGATAACTGGAATATAAATTAAGTTCGTTGTAATTTAGATTTTAGGCTATATGGCATTCAAAATACTTTATTTAAAAGGGGGGTTATAAGGGGGGCTGAATTAAATAAATCGAAATATCTCGCTTATTATTGATTTTCATGAAAAATATTACATAACAAAAGTGTCTTTAAAAATAATTTCCGATAAGTTTTACTCTATACAAAATTTTGATAGGAGTGATATTTAATGAAATAAATGAGTTTTAAAATTACTAAGGCGCTGTACTGAAATAAAAACAAATGACTTCGTCTATAAGGGGCCTTGGACAACAACAGTCGAAAGCTATTAAACATAGCCTAAGAGAATGTTTCTGTGTTGTATGAAGTAATATCGGAATCTAATTAATTGTTTAATTATTATTTCACCATTGGAAAGTGTAGTTTCTCTAGATGGACATAATTCTACAATGTTATTACAGTAACTTCTGAAACGTATAGCAAGTAATATAAAGTATACACATTAAAACTAAATGATATGTCAATCTTCATTAAACTATGGTTGCGTGTAATAACAATTAAGAAACATGTTAAAGGAATTGTCATTGCACCAAATGATTGCTCTCTGGACCAAAATGACAGCATTTTAATTATTTAAATACAATTATTTAAATTAAGTAACATATGAAACGATTTATCTTTCTATCAAACACGAATGTTCCCTGGATCAAATGTCCTATTTTAATTATGTAATTACTTTATATTTATTTCTAACAGGTGCAGCGGAGCGCACGGGTACGGCTAGTAATAATAATATTTTGTGCGAGATCGTGCGTATTTGCTTGGTTTCCGCACAAAACCAATTCGCGGTAAGTCTAAAATTCCACATTCAGTATTCCCAACCTAACATACGTAACAATTTCCCTCTTCTTACCGCTTAAGTGACATATTGATTTTACTGCTTTAGGCTTTTAACATATTATTTTTAGAGACGTTGAATATAGTAATAATTATAAATTGGAAACTTACCACTGCAATTTCACCTAAATTGCACTGTTAATTATTGTTTTTAAATATTTGCAAAAATTAAGTAAACTCTACAGCTCCACTAAAGTTACTGCATTCGTGATGCATGTAACATTAAGGAACCCGTTTGTTTTAAGTTCGCATTTATAGACTGGGGGGAAAAAAGACAGACGTATATCACGGCCTGGTGGAGTATAGTAAACACAGAAAACATTTTAAAGCAACAATGTTGAAGATAGATATTTTTGTTTTGCAAATTTACCGTCATTGAACAGAAACCAAGATGGAGATTTCATTGCAACTAATTAGAAATTCCTCTTTCAGGTATGTAATAAACGATCTTCGCACAAAATAATGTACGATACACGAGCGGTATGTTTTCTTTCAATTCTCGGAAATTAAAAAACTCAACTACGTTTCGCTTTTTCAAACTTTTCCTCGAACATGAAAACTTCAACATACCGCTCTTGTAACGCATATTACTATTATCCCAACTTCAAGGTCTCCTAAGTTTACTGATAATTTTTATACTGTATGCGAGTTATTTTTACGAATTCTTTTGTCAGAAACAATATTCTAATCATTTCTATGGCAACGTTAGTCACGTTATGGGCAGTAAAAATGATGTAATTTGAATACACTGCTGATTTCATTGTTCCGTAAATTAATTTACAGACCAGAGAAATGAAAACTTCTCGTATTAAAAATGTCAATGGCATTGCACTGTGATACGTGTTGTTACAAATCATTTTTCCATGGCCAACTCAGAAGAGCTGTGAGAGGAAGTGAGACACACCAGACTTGACCTAGATCTGCATAATCAAGTTTGTTGGACCTACTGATTCCCATATTGGTTTTCCAAGAGGCCGTGAATAAACAAGTGAACGATAATGTTTTTTCTTTCCTCTCACAAATATGTATAACCTTTCACCGTATTGTCATAGCTCTAATCTCTCTGTTCCTCTCTCTCTCTCTCTCTCTCTCTCTCTCTCTCTCTCTCTCCCTCTACTTTTTATTGTATTTTATGAACGTAATAAGTAATAGCTTAAATCGAATTCATGGAAGTCATTAGGGTCATGGATACATTTTATTACTGAATGAAGAGATTTCTTAGCTGCACCTTGCCATTGGCAATATGTAACAAAAAAACTTATTTCACCGATTATAGTTTCGGGCTATGCAACTCTGGTCTTTAGTCGTAATGTTATGCTAGCGGATATAATATCAGGAGACCGTGCCTTTTTTTTTGCTAAACGCAGTTCCTTGAACGTACCTAATTAAACGAAGTGAAAATGTCTTTTGAGATTTTCCTGAAGGTTTGTCAAACAAATTGCTTTCTAACGCTCTATTATTTCTCCTTCAGATATACATTTTTATTTTGTACCATTTAGGCCCAATTGTATAAAACTCCCTGACTAAAGATCAACTTTGATCGAAGATCGGAAAGTGAACCGAGTTCAGACACTGCTTCTATTGTATAAAACTTTTCTGCGATCAAATTACCTTGGTTCAAATGCAATCGAAGTTCACGTGGAAAGGATTTGGCAACATCGCATAAGCAGCTGAAGTAGCCTATGTAATGCGCGGGCCATGTTGTACAGGTTTGTTCAGTGTTGCCAATGTAGCGACTTTAACTCTTTTTTAATGACAATTTCTTTTAATTTTTATATGGCTTAAATAGGGATTTAGCGACCTTTTAGCACTCCATAGTGACAAAATTGAATCTTTCTTTGTTGATAATGAGAAATCTAGCGACTTTCCAATTACTTATTGTCGACTTTCCGTACACTCTGTTGGAGACACTGGTTTGTTTTGTGCATTGTAAATAATGGCGGACAATAAGAAGAAGGTTGACCGTTCTCCGAATTGTTATCATGTTATGGTGTTTGATACTGCTAAACATAATAAAGCTTTATAAAACGACAAGTTTCGTTTAGTAATACAGTTAATTGAAAATTTATGAATGTACCTAACATATCCATTAATAATTAATGGCTGTTATAAACATAATATAATTATAGGTTATGTTATTTGATACTGCTGAACACGATAAAGCCTTATAAAATATAAGAATGTTTGTGTATTAAGGCAAGAAATTGAAAAAAAAAAAAATATATATATATAAATGTATCTACTATATCTATTAATATTAATAATAATGGTTATTACTTTTTGCACAATCTGCCACTCTCATATTTCAAACAGACAAGAAATAACTGAACTTACTTCATCTAACTTAATCGGAGAAATTTCTTCAGTCAAAGTTGACTCTAGTTTAAGACAAATTAATCTCAGATTAGACTTTATACAACACAAAATTCCAAGTTCAGCTAGAAGGAGGATCAATTTAAACTCTGATCTAAGATTAAATGCTTTATACAATTGGCCCTTAGTAGTCTAGTTTTAGCTTATACAGTTGTCTTTTGATATCTACTTCCTATGGACTTTTTAAAGAGACTAGCCTCAGGATAGAATACTGTTTGTATAGTGTGACCAGTTTAAAAGTCCTGAAACATTGCTCAACCGATCGGAGGTCCAAGTCTCATGCAGTCACATGAAATTTCGCCGCTCTTCCCGCTTCCATTCAGTCGTGAATGAAATTTCATCCCATGAAAAGCAATATTACAGCTAGTGGATAAGTTTAATAAAACAGGTTCTTTGGCAAACCGGAAAATAAAATGAAGTCGTCGTGGGCTGCCAGGAAATTTAAGTCTACGAGTAAATGCTTGTCTTATTCTGCCACACAATGGGGTGTATTTCAAGCCTGGCGGGCCCAGGTAGGCCCACTATTTTTTAAGGCCGATCGGTACCAGGTCACTTTCCTGATTTTCATATTATCAACAAAATTTACATTCATAAAAAGTCATACTTTATTCATATTTAAACAATTTCATAGTGTAGTGTACTCTTCAGACCTAACAATCTATTTATCTTTGATATCAGGAAGATTATCCAATTTTGTTTTCTACATGGCTATATGCAACAAATTGTTTCTCTTCAAATAGAATGACCCAGTAGCTCATGCTTCGAAACTCCAGAGCCAGGACACTTTTTTAAAAATACATCATTGTGACATAACTGCACAACACTACACTAGCGGAAGATCGCCGCGATTTCATGGAGGGGAATACCGGCGATTGCATGGGGCTCGGGCCGCCGAAAGGCCAAGCATGTTTCGGTACTTTTAAATTGCCCAGTTTGTATATTTCGGAGATCGAAAATTCGATCCAAATTCTGGTTAACCTTTCTGAGATTTTTTAATCGTTTTTACAGTATTCATCCAGAAAATGAAGGAAAAGTAGGCTATCACTATTCCTGATGAAAGGTTGGATAAATTTACAATTACAATTTAGACAATAATACATTCTATGCATCAATTTAAGTATCGTAGTAGCGCAATTGGTAGGGAGCGGACTGAGAGATCCCAGTACACATCCGGATACTGACGGAATTTTTCTCGTCTTTACAACTTCCACTACCACAATCTGAACACACGCTCTCGCCATGAAACAATACTAACAATACCATCCCATCGCACCTCTTCATACTCATCCTCTTTCACAATAGCCCTGCCAATACTCTGGAACTCGCTACCTGCTAGCATCAGGGACTGTCGAAATAAAATTCAATTCAAATGCAAACTTACTAGGCACTTGGTCAGTAATTGAGACTCGTTCAGACATGGTTTCTTGTAAATAGTTCTTTTAATCTACCACAAAATATCTCAATATCCGGTAATTTCATCACTATAGAATTTTGTTATTGTAGGTTTAATTTGTAATTTAGTAAATACAAAAATATTCTTTGTTCTTAACTTCTATGATAAAATGTCTAGCTTTCATTAATCAGGTATTCTTGTCGTACTTTAATTTTTATTGTAATTGTAATTGTAAATTTAATATTAATTGTCATCTTATTGTTCATGTTATAGTTGTAATCCCCTGGTAGAGGGGCAGAGAAGGCCTGACGGCCTTATCTCTACCAGGTTAAATAAATAAATCTAATCTAATCTAATCTAATCTAAACTTCCAAGATGATTGTTGAGTGCACTCAACTTTTTATTTAATTGAGTACCGGTTTTTTGAGAGTGTAAAAAGTTTCTTGGACCCTAGTGGTCACCAATCACCACCTTCTTGTACAGAGGTCAAGAAAGCATGTCTATTTGTATGCTTGATACGCCATATGGCATCACGGAATACCTTTACCTTTTATCCTAGATCATATATGTAACAGATAACTCATCGCTATGTTAAAATCGGCAGCACGTTGAAGAGAACAACCGCCAAGATCGCCACCCGTCCGCCGTAAACGAACACGAGATGGCAGTATAGTCGCTAATGCAATTCAAATGGGAATTATGACGTGACTCCTTATGTAACAACTAGATGGCAGCGTAGTAAACCTGACAAAAGTTATTAACGTCAAAGCCTATAAGGCCGACCTGTTACATATATGATCTAGGCTTTTATATACCATTTCATGACGTGTAGGCGTGTGCGTGAAAATATCACAATCCTCCTTTTGCTCAGGGAAGGATAGTTTAGTAATTGGATCTTTTAGAAGAGAAGTAGTTGGAAATTAGTGAAACAATTAAATTGTAACTCAATGTGAAAATATGTGCCAGTCACGAAACTACTGTACCTTTATAACTAACAGGAAAAAATGTCAGCAATAGTACAAAACGGCTGTACATTTCGAATAAACTAAAATTTAACTCACCCAGAAAATATGCCAAGAACAGTAACGAAACAACTCCACATTTGGAAGAAATTAAATTTTAACTCACTGAGACAAATGTTATCAATAATCAACTCCACATTTAGAAAAAAAAAATAAATTTTAACTCGCTGAGAAAAATGTTAGCAATAATCAACTCCACATTTATAAAAAATTAAATTTTAACTCGCTGAGAAAAATGTTAGCAATAATCGGGAAACAGCTCCAGATTTAGAAGAAATTCAATTTTAACTCGCCGAGAAAATGTCTGCACTTGTCATAATTCACCTCCACATTTAGAATAAATTAAATTTTAACTCACTGAGGAAATGTCAGCAACAGCTCCACATTTTGAAGAAATATATTTTAACTCACTGAGAAAAATGTTAGCAAAAATCGGAAAACAGCTCTACATTTAGAAGAAATTCAATTTTAACTCACCGAGAAAATGTCAGCACTTGTCACAATTCACCTCCACATTTAGAATAAATTAAATTTTAACACACTGAGAAAATGCCAACAGTAGTAAAGAAACAACTTCACATAAAGAAGAAATTTAATTTTAACTTACTGAGAAAATGTCAGCAACAAATCCACATTTAGAAGACATTAAATTTTAACTCATCGAGAAAATGTCAGCACTTGTCACGATTCACCTCCAGATTTAGAATAAATTAAATTTTAACACACTGAGAAAATGCCAACAATAGTAAAGAAACAACTTCACATAAAGAAGAAATTTAATTTTAACTTACTGAGAAAATGTCAGCAACAAATCCACATTTAGAAGACATTAAATTTTAACTCACTGAGGAAGTGTCAGCACTTGTCACGATTCACCTCCAGATATAGAATAAATTAAATTTTAACACAGTGAGAAAATGCCAACAATAGTAAAGAAACAACTTCACATAAAGAAGAAATTTAATTTTAACTTACTGAGAAAATGTCAGCAACAAATCCACATTTAGAAGACATTAAATTTTAACTCACTGAGGAAGTGTCAGCACTTGTCACGATTCACCTCCAGATTTAGAATAAATTAAATTTTAACACACTGAGAAAATGCCAACAATAGTAAAGAAACAACTTCACATAAAGAAGAAATTTAATTTTAACTTACTGAGAAAATGTCAGCAACAAATCCACATTTAGAAGACATTAAATTTTAACTCATCGAGAAAATGTCAGCACTTGTCACGATTCACCTCCAGATTTAGAATAAATTAAATTTTAACACACTGAGAAAATGCCAACAATAGTAAAGAAACAACTTCACATAAAGAAGAAATTTAATTTTAACTTACTGAGAAAATGTCAGCAACAAATCCACATTTAGAAGACATTAAATTTTAACTCACTGAGGAAGTGTCAGCAACATTTCCACATTTTGAAGAAGTACAATTTAACTCACTCAGAAAATGTCAGCAATAGTCAGGAAGCAGTTACACATTTACTACGCCTCTTCGATGGGTTAACTCGCAATTACTACTTACTTCAGATGTGATAGATTAGAGTGTGATCATTTTGAACAGTCACTCAATTATGTACTTCTTATCTTATTGTTAAGAAAACGTGGATAATGGAGTCAATAAACTGAATAAATCAAGGGCAAATACAATAAGGCAAAAGGCTCAGCGTTATGGATCAGGCAATTTCAGATAAACCCTTCAAGGAGAGAGAAAGAGAGGGAGAACATACTATCGCTGCATTCCAAGTGCTTTTTTTTTATCGGCAATTTATTATTCGTATGCTATGTTTAATGGATTATTTTACGACGCTTTATCAACTGCTATGGTTATATAGCGTCAGAATAAAATGAAGGTGATAATGCCGGCGAAATGAGCCCAGTTACCGAAAGTTATCCAGCATTTGCTGCAACGAGACAGAAACTCTTGGCCACGTGTTGGGCTTTTGTCGGAAAGGAGAGTTATTGCGTAACAACAGGCATCATAGAGTCCGTGGAGCTATCGCCTGTCTTCTTCGGAACAAGGGTTGGGAAGTTCATGAAGAGGTCCACTGCATTTCTGAAGACGACTCTCACAGAATAGCGAATATAATAGCAATAAACAGGCAACAACAAAAGCTATTATCATAGATCCAACTATACGCATGGAGAGAGATCTAAACCAAGCTCATCAGGTTGATCAGGAAAAGAGGGCCATTTATGTACCTTGTATTCCCTACCTTAATGCCAAGTATAACATCCCTCTCTTCAATTGGTCAGTGACAGGTTTATTTTTTGGTCCTCGGAGTTCTTTACCAAAATTTACATATAATTTTTTAAAACAATTATCAATATCATCTTTTGAAATTAAAAAAATCATCTCTCAAATTCTCAACGATTCCCTGCAGATTATACAATTTCATTTATACCACTCAGAAGGCCTTAAATAAGGATATGCTAATTTTAAATAAAATCTTTTATTTATAAGTATAATTTTATAGTCATCTTCTAAGATTTTATTTTATAACTAGCCGTACCCGTGCGCTCCGCTGCACCCGTTAGAAATAAATATAAAGTAATTACATAATTACAATAGGACATTTGATCCAGGGAACATTCGTGTTTGATAGAAGGATAAATCGTTTAATATGTTACTTAATTTAAATTGCATCCAAATAATTAAAATGCGATCATTTTGGTCCAGAGACACTCATTTGGTGCAATGACAATTCCTTTAACATGTTTCTTAATTTTTATTACATGCAACCATAGCTTAATGAAGATTAGCATCATTTAGATTTAATGTGTATATTTTATTTTACTTGTATAGGTTTCCATTGAATTATGGTAAGAACTTAATTTTAACCCTTGTTTTCTACGTATTCAGTAAATGGCGCTTGGCCCACTATGGTTCTGAACCCTTCAAATAACTTAAATTATATTATATAATATTACATATTATATTATATTATATTATATTATATTATATCAGAAGTTACTGTAATAACATTATAGCATTATGTGCATCTAGAGAAACTACACTTTCCAATGGTGAAATAATAATTACGTATGCAAATCGGTTAATTTAGCTTCCGATATTACTTCATACAAACACAGAAACATTCTCTGTAGGCTATCTTTCATAGCTTTCGATTGTTGCTGTCCAAGGCCCCTTATAGACGAAGTCATTTGTTTTTTAATTCATTACACGGCCTTAGATGGCAGTTTAATTTTAAAACTCATTTATCTGATTAAATATCAGTCCTATCAACATTTTTCGAAGGATAAAACTTATCGAAAATTATTTTTAAAGAAACTTTTGTTACGTAACATATTTCACAAAAATCAATAATAAGCGAGATATTTCGATTTATTTAATTCAGGCCCCCTGATAACCCCCCTTTTAAATAATGTATTTTGAATGCCATATATCCTAAAATCTAAGTTACAACGGACATAATTTATATTCCAATTTTCATCGAAATCCGTTCAGGCATTATCGCGTGAAAAGGTAACAAACAGACAGACAGACAGACAAAAATTAAAAAAAAGCTGTTTTCGGTTTCAGGGTGGTTAATTATATATGTTAGGACCAATTATTTTTGGAAAATCGAAAATTACCAGAAAAATTTCGGCTACAGATTTATTATTAATATAGATTGATAATTTCCGGACCCTCGTGGTCATCTTTAATTAAGGTCGGACGAGTTATTTCTCTCTCTCTCTTTCTCTCTGGGTTGAGGGAAAACCCCGAAAAGAACCTCAACCAGATAACTTTTCCCAACAGGGATTTGAACCCGGACCCTCTCATTTCACGGTCAGACATGCTAACCGTAACTCCACAGCGGTGGACTGTTCGTATGTTTTTACACTACTGGATTACAATAGAGCAGAATTGAATAAAACTAAATTAATTAAAACCATCAGTCATCATACAGTATTCTGTCCTTGCTTAAAAGAGACAGTAGTAGTGATAGCACTATTAGTTTACATACTTATTGGTGCTTAGAATTATTATGAAAGTTATTTAACATTGAAATACAATGCAGACGAGAACTAGCAGACAAATTTTGAATGAAGTCCTCTATAAGTGGCAGGGTTATTTTTTCTGTGCCATAAATATACGACACGAGACCCACAGCTTCAAAAGAACTTGTTATATTATGTAAGTGAACAGCCTACTCTGTATTTACACCTTAGCTTCGCCACTGTTAAACACTAGTTCACAATCAATAAATAATTTGAGTAAATACAAATGACACCCTAATGGACATTTCTCTCTATTCTCCATTCACTAAAAAGATTGTATCATTATCCATCTAAATTAAAACAGACGCTGGTACAGACACTCATTCTACCTCACTTCGATTATTGCGACGTTTTGTTCAGTGATCTCAGGATTGATTCCGCCCAGAAACTACAGCGTGTTCATAACGCGTGCGTCCGCTTCATTTGTAATGTTCGATACTATGATCATATCTCACCTTCTTTCGAGAAGTTATCATGGCTTAGGTTACATGAGAGGAGAAATCTGCACTCACTTTCTCTCTTATATCGAATTATGCACACTTCATCCCCCTATTATTTATTCGCTCGTTTTCATACTCTCTCTCGCTATCATAATATTAATACTCGATCACAACGCGATAACACGCTAGAAATTCCACTTTACACATCATCTCTGTATTCCTCATCTTTCACTGTTGCTACCTCTCGTCACTGGAACTCTCTGCCGCCTGAAGTCAAAGGCTGCCGAACATTGAAATCTTTCAAATCCAAGTTAGAAAATTATCTTGTGACGAGTTGCCAAACTAACTTACTATTATGACAAGTGTTGTATTGCATGTTTCCACGTATTCACATTTTTTAATGTTCTAGTGATATTTAACTTATTTTATATTTTTGTTTTCACATTTTCCGATAATGCTATATCTCTAATGTGATAAGTTGAGCTATATATAAACATAATTTTCCTTACTGTGTGTACCTAAAAATATTGTATTCATTGTATGCTTTGTACTGCACTATTTTATTACTACTATTAGTATTATTATTATTAGGCCTGTTATTATTTTATTATTTATTATTATTATTACTATTATTATCATTATTATCATTACTATTCTTATTATTATTATTATTATTATTATTATTATTATCAATAATTGTTTTATTTTTTATACTTTGTAGGCCTCATTTATTATTGACCTGCTGTTCACATTTTATTATGCTTTTTTCTTTCCTTCTGTATGTTATATATTATGTCTGATTTCTTCTTACTTGTTGTTTACATATTATTATTATTATTATCTTATTCAGTTTTGTGTGTACTTTGTAAATTTGTAGTGTTTCTGTAACGTAGTTTTTACTCCTGGTTGAGTGTTAGAGAAGGCCGTATGGCCTTAACTCTGCCAGGTTAAATAAATCATTATTATTACTATTATTATTTATGCCAACGATGCAAATTTCTGTTACGACCACTCATATGTAAATTGAGGGAAAGAAAACAGAGGACGGACACTGGAAAGTTTTCTTTTCTCAATCGTACTAGCCTATCAGGGACTGGAATGCTTTACCTGCAGACTTACTAAAGGGTTTACCAATACCCAAAAATGTGTTTAAAAATAGACTTAAGGACTTTACATATACGGTAGTATATTATACATGCTATTTAAAGGGTGTAATTGAGATCTTGTTATTTGAAGTGTTGTATCAGTGAGGAAGTGTGTTGTGTCAGTGAAAAGTGTAGTGTCAGTGAAGTCTATTGTGTAAGTGAAGTGTGTTTGTGTCAGTGAAGTGGCTGTGCAAAGTATTTGAACAGTGAAATGGTTTTGAAGTGTTAGTGAAATCAGGATAGAATCAGTGCAGTGAGTGAGTTGACAGCGAAATAAGTGTAGTGTCGAAAGGTACTTGTGCAGGTATACACCTGTCACACTCTCGTGGGTCTTAGTTCGAACTTAGGGTTAAGATACAAATTAGATTTACTTTAAATGTTATTTTAAGTGATCGTGCTTCATTTAATCTAGGATGCTCCTTATTTATTATTATTATTATTATTATTATTATTATTATTATTATTATTATTATTATTGTTTTTATTACTTACTTACAAATGGCTTTTAAGGAACCCGAAGGTTCATTGCCGCCCTCACATAAGCCCGCCATCGGTCCCTATCCTGTGCAAGATTAATCCAGTCTCTATCATCATACCCCACATCCCTCAAATCCATTTTAATATTATCCTCCCATCTACGTCTCGGCCTCCCTAAAGGTCTTTTTCCCCTCCGGTCTCCCAACTAACACTCTATATGCATTTCTGGATTCGCCCATACGTGCTACATGCCCTGCCCATCTCAAACGTCTGGATTTTAAGTTCCTAATTATGTTAGGTGAAGAATACAATGCGTGCAGTTCTGTGTTGTGTAACTTTCTCCATTCTCCTTTAACTTAGCTTAGCCCCAAATATTTTCCTAAGCACCTTATTCTTAAACACCCTTAACCTATGTTCTTCTCTCAGAGTGAGAGTCCAAGTTTCACAACCATATAGAAGAATCGGTAATATAACTGTTTTATAAATTCTAACTTTCAGATTTTTGGACAGCAGACTAGATATAAGAGCTTCTCAACCGAATAACAACACGCATTTCCCATATTTATTCTGCGTTTAATTTCCTCCCGAGTGTCATTTATATTTGTTACTGTTCCTCCAAGATATTTGAATTTTTCCACCTCTTCGAAGGATAAATCTCCAATTTTTATATTTCCATTTCGTACAATATTCTTGTCTTTTCGGGATTTACTTCCAAACCGACCGCTTTACTTGCTTCAAGTAAAATTTCCGTGTTTTCCCTAATCGTTTGTGGATTTTCTCCTAACATATTGACGTCATCCGCATAGACAAGAAGCTGATGTAACCCGTTCAATTCCAAACCCTGCCTGTTATCCTGAACTTTCCTAATGGCATATTCTAAAGCGAAGTTAAAAATAAAGGTGATAGTGCATCTCCCTGCTTTAGCCCGCAGTGAATTGGAAAAGCATCAGATAGAAACTGACCTATAAGGACTCTGCTGTACGTCTCACTGAGACACATTTTAATTAATCGAACTAGTTTCTTGGGAATACCAAATTCAATACGAATATCATATAATACTTCCCTCTTAACCGAGTCATATGCCTTTTTGAAATCTATGAATAACTGATGTACTGTACCCTTATACTCCCATTTTTTCTCCATTATCTGTCGAATACAAAAAATCTGATCAATAGTCGATCTATTACGCCGAAAACCGCACTGATGATCCCCAATAATTTCATCTACGTACGGAGTTAATCTTCTCAAAAGAATAGTGGACAAAATTTTGTACGACGTCAACAAAAGTGATATTCCTCGAAAGTTACCACAGTTGGTTTTGTCCCCCTTTTTAAAAATAGGTACAATTATGGACTCCTTCCATTGTTCTGGTACAATTTCCTTTTACCAGATAGCAAGTACAAGTTTATGTTTTTTATTAGTTATGTTTATTATTAATTGTCATTATTAAATGTAATTAGTTACCATTGCCAAATGGGTATTTACCCATTTGCAGTGTGAATAAATACATACAAATACATACTGTCATATATTCTGTCACCGCAAAAGACGCCGGAAATCGCGGAGTGAGCAAGCTGTTCTGGTTTTCTTGTAGCTGCGGACGAATTAGGCCTACAAATAAATTCCAAGAGAACGTCACATTGCTTTGTTTGTTTTTTCTGCAGTTCATGCCACTGTAACGTCCTCTTCGACCGTCATCTGTCCGCAGTTTGTATTACACACGGAGTTGGTGAGGAAACCTTGACCTTCATTGACGTGCAAAACGGTGAGAGCGCTTCAGGCCAGGAATTGTCGATCTTGCGCGAAGGCTGACCTCAATCCGAAGCTTCCCATTCACACATTATGGCCATTGCCGTGTACGAACTGTACCCAGTGCACTCGATACAAGTACGTTGTTCAAGTAGTGTTATAGGATGTGCTACAGTAAATGGGCTATTCCATCTCAAATCGACCGAAATATAGAGAAAATTGACGTTGTAATTTTTAAATACAATGAAACTTTTTCTGTCCGTAGACAACTGTGATATAATGCTTTGTGCAAAGTTTGAGGCATCAGAACTTAATAGTGTTTAAATTAATAATATTTAAATTTATCGTATTTTCATAAAATTAGCAACTTTAAACTGTTGTGGCTCCGAAACCCTTTCACCCAATGATCAAAATCATGGTTTATTTTTATGCTGAGAAATTAAAGTTTATATTGATATGTAAATAGTTTTTCTTACTTTTTATGGAAATGAAGACATTTAGATTTTTCTTCATTAAGACGCCTTTGGCCACGAAAAAATATTTTAAAAATATATGGTTAGATTCCGCATTGAAAGTACAAATAAACACATATTTTTTACTGGTGCAACGTTGATAAGAAAGTATTGAAAATATCAAATAAAGAAAATAAATAGTACGCGCGTGAACTAACCAGCTGACTGTAGGTAGTAGAGACAAGCAAGGCCAGGAGACAAACACGTGATGTGTCGTCTAGCAGTCATGGCTGTGCTAGCTTTATCACAGGTTTTCATAAACACAGGAGTAAAATGACGCCCAACTCTCGCTTATCTTCAGCTCTCGGCCAGTGCGTGCGGTACTGCGCCGTTCAAGTCCAGGCGTGTGAAAATAATCTATTTAATACCCTCGAAACTTATTTCCGTACCACTAAGCAAACAATGCCGAATCCCTCTTAATAATGCAAGGTTTTTTCTCAATATTGTTTTACATTTTTACAAATGGGCAAAAAGCCTAAAAGCAAGTAAAATCAGATTATCTGTCTCTCTGTGTACAATAAAAATAAGGATTACTTCTTAACATAACCTACCAAATGTCAGCTTCAAAATAACCTCTCGTTCAATGTTCTGCAGCTAATGGTTCCAGAGTTCTGAGCGCTGAAAGAGGCATGTTTTTTTTTATAAAATACGCTAAATTTGTCGCTCAATAATACGAAAACCGTTTGACTTGCGATAGTATAATTTTGAAAATGCCCTGTCCTTAGCACCTTGTATAAATAGGGAAAAAATTAGAGTATAATAGAATGCGAGGTTTCTTACTGATCGATTTCATATGGAATAGCCCAAATACACTTTTTGGTATTTCAACAAAAGTACATGTTTCCTATATAGCCTATGTGATAAAATGGAGTGAAATTTTCGGGAAGAGGTTACTATGATCCAACACTGCGACCTTTTGCATTCTATTGCGTTAACCCTGAAGCTAGGTGCATTCCTAAACCCACACCGGCTGACAACACTAAGGTTCGCTGCTTATCCAGGTTTCGAGGTGAAATAAAGAGTGCAGTATTGTGTTATAAAACTTATAAATTTTTGAACGGTGAAAATTGTAAATCCTCTTGCAAGAGATCATGATGATAAATTATTGTACTTCCCTTCAGATGAAATTTTCAACAGTAATTTCACTAGAGGTTTTGATTTATCTAGAGAAAATCAAAACTCGAGTGGGATTTAATTGACTATTACACGATTAGAAGAAAGTATATATGGATTAGAAGAAATAAAGTACTCTAATACAATAAAATATTAATTGACTTACGAAAATACAACTGTCTTCAAATGTATTATTGTACCATCTCAATATTACGCTAGATGGCAGTAGTGTGTTATGATTAGCTGTTTTCTTGTTATCAGTTGTGCCAACTATGGAATCTTCATTGAACTGTGTGGACGGTTACTAGTCAAGAAGGCTTTGTTGATTCAGTTTCATTTTTATTAAAACATTTGCATTCCACTTCAATCATCCGGATCCCAGTAATCAACGTCACTTGACAGATGATTTTCAACAAATCTTAGTATTAAACAATCTCTGATACGTGACTATCCATAATATCATATAGCAGAAGCTATAACAAACATAACCCAAATAATATAAACGAGTGTAAGAAAAGTTTTAATTAGGGATGATGAAATAAACAAGAAAAGTTTTAATTAAAAACGATGAAATAAAAAATAAACATGAATAATTTTAAAAGAAACAATTATTGAAAGTACAATTTTCAAATTTGAATGTTTTAGTGGTTGGTGGTTCAGTTGATGTTATATTGGACGTGTGCGTAAAAGAAGTGAACTCGTTGATGTACATGGTGTATCCCTCAACTTATTCAGGATTTCCGAATGGTGCTCTTCATTTATTTGTAAATAGGGTTTCAGGGAAGATGCATAGCTATGACCAGTGATCTTGATTAATTCTTGTTCTTGATTGTCAATGCGAGTCATATTTGAAAGTGCTGTGCATCGATTGGAGTGGTTTGTAATTTTCTGTTTTTTGACGTCCAGACCAGTGCAGTTTGAAATGTTGGCAAACAAAGAAACAAATGCTAGGGACGCGACAAAATTAAACAAATGCTGCGACGCGATAAAATTTCGCAATAAGCAGCCATGATTGATTGAAAGACGTCCTTTCGTACCGTTTTATTGGTCAAAAAAGTAGTGTGACGTAGTAAAAGTGTAGTAGTCTTTGTAAAACTATTTATTCCGTTGAATTTATTTATTTTTATTTTGAGCCACGAAACAAAAGATTTTTGGATAGCTTTGGTTGCGAAGTTGCTGGAAATATAATTTTATAATTACGTTTGAGAAGCAAACTTTTCAAACCCTGACATGTCCATTTTCAGATAATACTAAAATAGCCTATGTGTCTCTGTAATAAACGAAGATTTTTCTGTGGTGAAATTGTATATGTACCTATAACAAATAATAATGTATAATATTTTAACACAGAATTATTTTGTTGATTGTAGAGATGTAAGTTTTTGGCAAATGAAATATATTTTCTGAAAATGGACATACTCGTATCAAGTTTCGAAACTTTGCTCCTCATTTATTAAATGATAATTTTCTTTTAAGTCCTCAAATTTCTGTGACCTGTCATAGCCTGTAATTTCCTTTCCCCTTTTTGTTTTTTCCTTTCCCCTTTTTGTTCTCTTTATCAGCTGATGAATTTATTATCATAGCCTTTTTATTGTGAATTTAATTTAATTTTCTTTTTTTTTCTTTTTTATTATTTTATTACATTATATTTTGTTATATTCTTTCTTACGTTTTCCATATTAACCATTTGTACTAAATGAGTTGCTTTTGCTATATTCCGATGTATTTTACTTTCTTTTTCTATTATGGTATTATTTTCATGTTGTTTAGTGTCGATTTTATTATGCTATTATTATTATTTTTTGTAATATGTTAGTATTCTGTTCTTTAAATTTTTGTTAAATTTTAACTGCTTGTATACTTTGTGACCTGGTAGAGTGTAAGAGAAGGCCCTATGGCCTTAACTCTGCCAGTATAAATAAAGAATTATTATTATTATTATTATTATTATTATTATTATGGCCAATTATACCCCATTTTTGTCCAAAACCTCGTAAGATTTCTGAAAGGTCTATTCCTTTAATGGAATTCAGAATTATTTTAGTTGAATTCTGGGAATATTTCCTAGTTCAATTCTTCGAAATCATAGAATTCACATTACTTTGTATCCTGTAATACAGTATTATTAAATAGAAGTTTTATTTTCTTATGCAATTAGGCTTATGTTGGATATATCACTTCTTAATGTCTACGAACTTACGTACTTACTTACAAATGGCTTTTAAGGAACCCGCAGGTTCATTGCCTCCCTCACATAAGCCCACCATCGGTCCCTATCCTGTGCAAGATTAATCCAGTCTCTATCATCATAAGCCACCTCCCTCAAATCCATTTTAATATTATCCTCCCATCTGCGTCTCGGCCTCCCCAAAGGTATTTTTCCCTCCGGTCTCCCAACAACTCTCTATATGCATTTCTGGATTCGCCCATACGTGCTAATGTCTATGATCTATGAGAACAAAATAAATTACTTTTCAAAACAGTATCTGAAATGCTCAAATGCAGAATACAATATTAATTTTTAAGTTCCTGTCGTCTCTATCAAGGGTTGAAATAGAACGACATTAAAACACTAGCCGTACCCGTGCGCTCCGCTGCACCTGATAGAAATAAATATAAAGTATTTACATAATTAAAATAGGACGTTTGATCCAGGGAACATTCGTGTTTGATAGAAGGATAAATCGTTTAATATGTTACTTAATTTAAATTGTATTTAAATAATTAAAATGCGATCACTTGGTCCAGAGAGAACTCAGAAGTTACTGTAATAACATTGTAGCATTATGTCCATCCAGAGAAACTACACTTTCCAATGATGAAATAATAATTAATTATACAAATCGGTTAATTTAGCTTTCGATATTACTTCATACAAACTTAGAAACATTCTCTGCAGGCTATGTTTCATAGCTTTCGATTGTTGTTGTCCAAGGCCCTTTATAGACGTAGTCATTTGTTTTCATTTCATTACACCACCTTAGATGGCATTGTATTTTAATTTTAAAACTCATTTATCTCATTAAATATCAGTCCTATCAAAATTTTGCAAAGAATAAAACTTATCGGAAATCATTTTTAAAGAAACTTTCGTTATGTAACATTTTTCACAAAAATCAATAATAAGCGAGATATTTCGATTTATTTAATTCAGGCCCCCTTATAACCCCCCTTTTAAATAACGTATTTTGAATGTCATATAGCCTAAAATCTAAGTTATAGCGATCTTAATTTATATTCCAATTTTCATGTAAATCGGTTCAGCCATTATCGCGTGAAACGATAACAAACATCCAGACAGACATACAAACAAACATTTCAAAAAAGCGATTTTCGGTTTCAGAGTGGTTAATTATGTATGTTGGGAAAAATTATTTTTGGAAAATCGAAAATTACCAGAAAAATCTCTGCTACAGATTTATTATTAGTATAGATATTTAACTTCGAATAAGTTAATGCCTAATTAAGTTAACAAAAACTTAGGTACACATTATCATGAATATGAGAATGTTTTTCTTATAAGGGAAAGCGAATTATTTCGACGTCTTCTTGTCCACGCCCCCTCCTGTCTAGCTTCTATAATCTTCGCTTCGCAATGCGACATAATTATAGTAGCGTTATGTGTCTCATACATTGCATTGTTGCAACTCGCTGTTCGAAACAATTGAGATCGGTATCGCGTTGTGAAACTTATACAATTGAGTGAAGAAACGTATTCTGCATAGAGTGCACACAGCAGCTAACATGCCGGTATGTTAAACTGCGTGTTGAAATATCAACGTCTGGTTATTTCAACCCCGTGAACTGTTTAAGACGTGCTATAAAGGTAGGAAGCTTTAAACATAAGAACTTGAACACACAAACTCCGGATTTTATTACATAAATTCTTTCCTAAAGGTGTAGGTTTGTTTTTAGCGTCTTTGCGAAACTAAAAATAAAGTCAGCAGACTTAAATATTTAAGCTTGAGCTACATATTTCCAAAATATACAATATTCATACATAGGTACAGTAATAAATCCCGTATTATGTGTGAATGGCTGCGTACGTTATAATTACAGCTAGAATTAGTGGTTTGTGCAGCAAATGCTGCAAACTAAGTCCATAAGAAGTTGAAATAAAAATTGTTCAGATTTATTTTCAATGAATACCAGACATTTTGAAAGTTATTTGCTTCCATAATAATGAAACATACTCTCTCTGAATGTTTTTTTTATGCCAAATACTTTATCTTGAACCTATCCACCTTCAGTTTTTGAGTTTCAACGCGAAAATGCAAGTGGATTTTTCATGTGGGAGTAAACCAATAGCTATTTCAGGTCATTGTGCATTGTAGGTAAAAGTTAAAAAAAAATTCAGGTGTGCAATGCTTTCGAAAAATAGACATAGCATCTTGGTATAGCTACTGCATGTAGAGCTTGAAGTGTATAGGGTATAGCAATATGCGTTACAAGAGCGGTATGTTGAAGTTTTCATATTCGAGGAAACGTTTGAAAAAGCGAAACGTAGTTGAGTTTTTTTAATTTCCGCGAATTGAAAGAAAACATACCGCTCGTGTATCGTACATTATTTTGTGCGAAGATCATTTATTACATACAGTACCTGAAAGAGGAATTTCTAATTAGTTGCAATGAAATCTCCATCTTGGTTTCTGTTCAATAACGGCAAATTTGCAAAACAAAAATATCTATCTTCAACATTGTTGCTTTAAAATGTTTTCTGTGTTTACTATACTCCAGCAGGCCGTGATATATGTCTGCCTTTCCCCCCCCCCCCAGTCTATGATGAGTCTGGAATCTTGTTGATTTTTTCACGGCTTCCTTAATGTTACTTGCATCACGAATGCAGTAACTTTAGTGGAGTCGTAGTGTTTACTTAATTTTTGCAAATATTTAAAAACAATAATTAACATTGCAATTTAGGTGAAATTGCAGTGGTAAGTTTCCAATTTATAATTATTACTATATTGAACGCGTCTATAAATAATATGTTAAAAGCCTAAAGCAGTAAAATCAATATGTCACTTAAGCGGTAAGAAGAGGGAAATTGTTATGTGTGTTAGGTTGGGAATACTGAATGTGGAATTTTAGACTTTCCGCGGATTGGTTTTGTGCGGAAACGAAGCAAATACGCACGATCTCGCACAAAAATAATTTTATCCTGCTAAGAGATCTTGCTGAAATGATCGGGAGACGGAAAAATTAGGGAGCACTCTATTACCGTTGAAACATTCAAAAGTAGAAGGATTTTTTGGTCACATGATCAACTTAACGCAAAACCAACGTTTTAAAATAACACAAATAGAGAGTGACTTCCATTTTCTGTGGAAAGGAGACAATTTAGCCGAAATTCGAATCCAGATCCGCTAGCTACGCTGCCGTTTGAGAGACAATGCAGGACAATGTGTCATAATGCGATTATCAAATCATTTATTCATTCATTGGCAGTAAACAGAGCGGTGGGCAAGATTAGGCTATGAGTCTGTGTGAAGTTGAACTGACATCCTGTGAGTAATGTGTCTAAATGTGGCATGTTCGACGCGAAGCATGAATCAATACAGAAACGTGTTGACCGTGTGACTAACACCCTTATCTTACTTGGACTTATGACTCTCCTTAGCAACGATTTCATTTAGAGTGTCAATATTGCCACGTCCTATTTTAAACATAGAAATTACCTAAAAAAATATAGGCCTACCAGGGGCCTGTTTCTCAAAAATACTAGTTTAGTAGTTCACCAGTTACTAGGTACCAGAGTATATTTCACCAGCTCTAGTAGATTCTGTTTCTCAAACTATTTCACCAGTCTAGTAACTTGTGACAATTTTTCACTAGTCACATGATCTCTTTCACTAGTCAGCTGATTGAGTTCTTTTGTTTATAGCCATTGGTAGGTATTGTTATTTGAGGTTAGGAGGCTAAGTTGTTTGTTTTAGTTTTGATTTCTCTTTTCGGTTGAAATTCCATCAATTAAAAGCAAATTAACTATACTCAATATGATTAATGAATCAAAGGATTATTATTCGGTGCTTTTTCAAGCATGTTAACAAAAAATGATGAAATAAACGAATGGACAAAAAGTGTTGTAATGTGTGAGGCTATGGAACTGATACCTCAGAACAAAGATTATGCATACGTTAGGGACACTTAATGGCCCAACATTAAGAAAGCAATTTTGATAAGTACCAATTCAAGTTCACAGTATCGTAATTTGAACATATGATGTAGCTAGTGGGTCTACTGCCGACATGAATGCCACTTATGACTTGATGAAAAATTCGCTAATTTTTTTGTTTTACATTTTATCTATTCATAAATTATTGTCGTTATATATTTAATTTGTGGGTTAAAGTTGACAATGTCAGAAGAACTGGCAGTGGAGAAGGAAAGCTAGTAAAAAGTAGTTGATGAATTGGTATTAGATTATTAGGAAAAAATTCTGCAAGTGTTGTTGGTGTAGGACAGAAAGAGTAGATGGCATTGGAAAATAATCAACATCCCGATTTGTAGAACAATTTATATTTGAAGCTTTGCTGTTAATGCAAGACTTCTATTTTTTTGTTTTGTTATGGCAGGTCCCACTATATTTAACAACTTTTCAAGCTTTTCAGTACTTTACCTAAACCGTTCATTACATTTAAACAATGCTCCCGTAAAGGAATAATAATTGTTCTTTGTCGATACAGTTTTAGCTCTTCTCACAACTTCTTAATGACTTCATTCGGAATTACCAAACCAGATATTAAAATAAAATAACTACAATATTTTGTTTTATCTGAGAAAGGTTGTCACTGGCAACTGATAATATAGAAATCACCAGTCTTTAGAGTCTTGTAGGAATATTCCTGTTGAATACTAGTGTAATCAACTAGATTAGCATTTTGAGAAACAAAATCACTTATGAACTGGTGAAATCGACCAATATTACTAGTCTGTGAACTGGTAACTACTACTTTACCCTTGTAGTTTCTAGAAACACAGACTTGTAAAATAAACTAATATTACTACTGTACAGACTAGTATTACTAGTCCATGAGTTTTGAGAAACAGGCCCCAGACGTGATGTAAGGAATGCGTCATGCTTTTGACTGGCGTTAATGAATGCCAGCTCGTTCGAGTCTCTTTAGAGGACAATTTTTTTTTCTTTTGAAATTTCGGCCAGTGTATAGGACCGGGGCCCACCTAGCATAGTGAGAATTTGGGGAGCTACAATCCGGTTTCGAAAACCAGCCACAACGGCTTGGAGAATGTGCTAACCACACGGTACTCCCGTACTGATTGGATGACCAATCTCTCACTTCTACCGAGGCATGTGGAGCAGTGTTGCCAACACATAAATTGTATCCCCGTCAGTACAACACCTGGAAATCCGTCAAAATTTAAAAAATAAGACCCAATAAATATATATTATATAGAGCAAATTTTAACACAAATTATTTACTAATCCTGATTAAAATAATAATTCGTCACAATCTAACTTGATTACGAGGAAATCTGAAACAGGGGATTATTGAACATAGTGCAGAACAGGCAGGGCTGTTCAAATAAAAAGCAAAATATCCCAAAAATTAAACAATAAAAATTACAGCAGTTAAAAATGTCAAAAGACGATATAAATCTAATTTCCGCCAGAAAATCCGTCACCCGTCAAAGTCATTTTTTTCCCCGACAGCTACGTTGAAATTCCGTCAATTTTGACGGAATTTCCGTCCAGTTGGCAACACTGATGTGGAGGCGAGGCCACCAGTCGGCTGGTTTGCCTTTGCCCTCCATGGGCTATCCGAAACGGATAAACAGACTACAGTAATCACAAAAATCAAGATAATATATCAGGAGACTATGAGTATAACAGCATGCTTTTCCATTTTAAAATGGGCATATATCTGTTTCAATTTCTCTATATAATAACATAGAGATAATATACATAAAATTAAAAAAAATGGAGTCGGCGTAAAGCACAATAACTTCGTTTCATTCTATATAGCAGACGCGGGAAATGAGGAGCCGAGATAAGAAAATACACATGTTGCAATAACCTTATAAATCATCAACATTATTAATATAGCTATATCCAAGGCTAAATTTATTTTTCCTGGCATTGAGCTAGAGTATTACGTCGTAAATATGTTTGTTGTCATTAAAGTGTTCGGAATGCGGTTCAACTTCTCGATAACTGTTCAAAGCTGCTAATGTACAGTGCAGTGTGTATAATAGACGAAACATTCGAGGTCGTGCACCCTAGCACCTCACTCCCTGGACCGAAGGGAACAGTGCTGTACTTTGATGCCGGTGGATGCCGTGTGATTTGTGGTAAATAAAGTGGGTTTTGGCCAGGTTTTCTTCGAGTATTACTTCGCCTTTCCACGTCATTCTCATTACACAACAGGGTCAGTTTCGGCGAGTCGTTTCACTGACGCTTTAAAAACTACTACTACTACTACTACTACCACCACCACCACCCCACTCCACCCCACCACCACGACCATTACCACTACCACTACTACCACCACCGCCGCGGTCTTATGGTTAACATTCGGCAGGTCTTTGAAATTTAATTGTATTATTGTTTTCAATTTCTTATGTCGCCGCTCCAATTACTCGCCTCAATTTCAATATTGCAACCAATAAGCTGCTTCCATTATTAAATGACACCTACTTGTCTAATCCACGTGGGCTAAAACTGAGGTTGCAATGTCTTGTGCTGAGGGCGAACATTAAGGTATGTGATTAAAAATTATTATTAAAGAGTTATTATTAAGAATGTCAACGTACTTGTATATGAAACAAAATAATAATAATAATAATAATAATAATAATAATAATAATAATAATAATAATAGGCCTACTGATAATAATGATGATAACGATAGTGATAGTGATATGATAATAATAAATCTCGAGCGGGCCTGGGTTCAAATCCTGATTGGACAAATTACTTGGTGAGGTTTTTTTCCAGGGTTTTCCCTAAACCCAATAAGAGCAAATACTGGGACCCTGGACTCATTTCGCTGGCATTATCACATTCATATCATTCAGCCGCTAGATAACCATAGATGCTGATAAAGCGTCGTAAAATAACCCACTAAAAATTCAGTATTTGTTTAGCGTTATAATCGGGGTCTAACCTGTATGTAGTCCACTCCAAACGCGAATATACTACTCGTATATTGGCTGTATTCGAAAAGATACACTATTTACTTCCACATTCTCAAATACAGAACAATAGCGAATGGGTAACGCAATCAGAGGACTTCGTTAAAGGAAGATCCCCGACAAATATTCCACGAGGTTTGACTTTTTTAAGTAACTGACATTGTTCCATTATCTTAAATCAATCGTCTTTGAATGATGTCTGTAATTTAAAATCATATTAGGCTTGAGGCAGTGAAAAGGTACGAGAAATGCAATTGGACTGCTACGAACAATCAGGACAGCTTCAAATACTTGGGGTGTACTATAAAGCTGCGGTTTGTTTACTCCGATCATCGCTGGCGATTGTCTCCTGGAGTTGCTAGCAGTTAAAATGAAGAGCACGGTTTCTTTACAGCGATGATCGCCAACGTAGATCGTTGGACGCGACGCAGATCGCTGGAGATTGCTTCTGAAGCAAATTCAAGACGCACATCGCCGCATAGCCTACATGTTCAATAATCGATATTTAGAGAAGGCCATGTAGAAATATTGAATCGAGTTATGGCACCAAAACAAATGAGAATTGACAGCGATGTACGCTGATAAAGACACCACTTCCTGGCGATCATCGCTAGCGTTTATAATCGCCGGCGATGTGCGTTCGGTGATGATCGCCGTAAACAAACCGTAGCTTAAGCAGTAACATGAATTGCTGCCAGGAAGTCAAAAGGAGATAACAATGGCAAAGAAGTTTTTAATAGAAAAGAGCATTTTCTGCGGACCTCTGGAAAAAGAACTAAGTAAGAGACTAGTGAAGTGTTTTGTATGGAGTGTAGCATTGTATGAAGTGAAGAGAAGCGAATAGAAGTCTTTGAAATGTGGATATGGAGAAGAATGGAACGTGTGAAGTGGACAGACAGAATAAGAAATGAAGCTGTGTTGGAAAGAGTGTGTGAAGAAAGAATGATGCTAAAACTGATCAGAAAGAGGAAAAGGAATTAGTTAGGTCACTGGCTGAGAAGAAACTGCCTACTGAAGGATACACTGGAAGGAATGGTGAACGGGAAAAGAGTTCGGGGTAGAAAAAGATATCAGATGATAGACGACGACATTAAGATATGAGGAAACGAAGAGAAAGGCAGAAAATAGAAAAGATTGGAGAAAGCTGGGTTTGCAGTGAAAGACCTGCCCTTTGGCAGAACACTAAATGAAATAAATTAGGCAACGAACATAAATCATAGAATAAAATTTTGAATAGTTTATCGTGAATTGCGATTTGCACGACACGTGCGAGGGAATCTTTCATACCCTCCACGCTGACGTAAGCACACAAATTTTAAAATGTCTGCCAGCTGGTTGTGAAGTGCTGAACCATCATGAAATGTTGGCAGTTGCCTCATCCTTCCCGAATCTGCAGACGTAAACAAATGAATGCCAGAATAGATTGGCACGTTTTCGACAGTTTTCTCAATCTTTTCAACACTCTTGTCAAGTTGTTTCTTCTAGTTAGAAATAACATTCTTGATTGAATGGAACTGTGGATTAAAAATAACAGATTTCCTTCATCCAGAGGCACCCGTTATGGGTTGCTTTTCATTTCGTACTATGATTTACTCCCCAATAGAAGTTATTAATGCAGCACTGGGGCCCGGACTCAAATATCAGCGTGGATTTTGTTTAGTTGTCAATGGCAACCAGAGTCGTCTGTAACATAATCGTCGTTACTACCATTATTAAGCATAAGATGTTCTGAAAATGCCAGTTATAGACGTAGTTCGAACAGATCTAGTGCTGTACTTGGGTATGGGTTCGATTCCCGTTTGGGATAATTACCTGCTTGATTTTTTTGCGAGGTTTTCGCTAACTCTAATACATGGCAAATCCTTGGACTCATCTCGTCAAAATACTACCTATCACTAATTTCACCGACACTAAATAGCCTAGTATTTGGTACAGCGTTGTTAAATAAATAAATCCGTGGCGCTACAGCCCGTGAAGGGCCTAGACCGACCAGCCGGCTGATGGCCTCACGCCCACATGCCGAAGCAGAGGTGGACGATCATCCAACCACAATGGAGGTATCGTGTGGTTAGCACGATGATCCCCCCAGCCGTTATAGCTGGTATTCGCAACCGGATTTCGCTACCTATCGTAGCTCCCCAAGTGCATCACGATGCTGGGTGGGCACCGGTCCCATACACTGGCCGAAATTTCATGAGAAAATTTCTTCCCCCATGAGGACTCGAACCAGCGCGCATTCCGTAACGCGAGTCCTAGGCAGGATGCCTTAGACCGCGACGGTACGGCGCGGGACTGTTAAATAATAAACTTAAAAAAAATGAAAATGTCTGTTTTATACTGAGAACGTTGTGAGGATCTCGAGTTACTTGTATCCTACACGAGATACGAAGTAAATTATTGAAGTTTCTTGTAACTTAATCCTGTTCTTCGTCATAATTGCCCTTTTATCATTAATCACAGTTTTGTTAGCTTTTTGTTTAAGAATTGGTTTTTATATCTGAGAAAACTTAAATCACAAAAAATTTCGGCGTCAGAAATGATTCGTCGTTCGTTTTTTTTAGACATCTTAACGTCTAAACATTAATCACAGTTTTATTAGCTTTTTTGTTTAAGAATTGGTTTTTAAATCTGAGAAAACTTATATCACAAAAAATTTCGGCGTCAGAAATGATTCGTCGTTTGTTTTTTTTTTTTTTTTTTAGACATCTTAACGTCTAAACATTAATCACAGTTTTATTAGCTTTTTGTTTAAGAATTGGTTTTTAAATCTGAGAAAACTGTTGTTGTTGTTGTTGTTGTCTAGTGCCTTGCATCTGGCAATGAAGCCATTAGCAGTCGTGCTTTCCAATACTTTTGAACTGTAGTTTCTTCTGATCTTAATGCTTCACAGGTCTTCGAGTGATCTTCATTCATTTCTGCTGGATCATTACACAGCACACATATTGGTGAAGCTGAGATACCTATTCTGTAGAGATGACTTGCTAGACAGTCATGATTTGTCAACAGTCTGAAGGCTGCAACTGCTGTTTTCCTTGGTCTCTGAGGGATTATATCTGGGTTGGAAAGTAGTGTAATCCATTTTTTGTCTTTAGCAGTTGATTCTATTTCTTGTAGGTATGAATGAGAAAATTTTGTAGTGATCAAGCGTTTTATTGAGGAATATGAGAAATTAAATTTAGGCTTTTGTTTTATTGTTGTGCCTTTCTTTGCAAGTGTGTCTGCGGTTTCATTCCCCATGACTCCACAGTGTGCTGGATTCCATTGGAGATGGACAATCGTATTAATCTGAGAAAACTTAAATCACAAAAAATTTCGGCGTCAGAAATGATTCGTCATTTGTTTTTTTTTTAGACATCTTAACGTCTAAAATAGTGTACATACTTAAGTGATTAACTGTATAAGTGATTGTAGGATATTTGAAGTTATATTGCCATTTTATAACACAATTCTTTTATTGAATTTTATGCTAATGTCGATTTATGAGCCTCGCATATGCGGAGATGGAGAGGTAAAAAAAAAAAAAAACACTGTTCATGATGGTAGATGACGATGATGTACGAAATTTCACTTTAAAATAAAATTCATTGCTCACATAATCAGACATAACTTATTTTTAGTTAATATATTGGAGGAGAAAATATTTGACAAGGAATCGAAGTTTGAGAATAAAGTACATCAAACACATGTCCATTAGAATGAAGTGCAACAACTTTGAAGAACGTAAAAGAATAATAGAGGAAAAGGAAACATTGTTAGAATGACGAGAACAAATGCTTTAGAATTGATCGATTTACTGGTAAAATTAACCGGTAAAATGAATCGTAAGAATGTATATTGTATGAATGCCATTTTATAAATTACTTATTGATAGTTGGAACACTTTATCAACAGCAATCTCACTAGAGGTTTTGATTTATCTAGAGAAAATCAAAACTAGAGTGGGGTTTAATTGACTATTACACTATTAGAAGAAAGTACATAAAGATAAGAAGAAATAAAGTACTCTAATACAATAAAATATTAATTGACTTACTGAATTTCTATTTCACTAATGTTTGCTTCACCAAAACTTTTGAATGGAGCCATCATTTTCAGATGATTGTCTGTGCTATAAACAAATGACGATTGTAAAGCATGTTTTATAGTACCTTAAAGAATTTGCAGTTTCAAATGTTGGCAAACAAAGAAACAAATGCTAGGGTAGTGATAAAAACAAACAAATTCTAGGGAAGCGATAAAATTAAACAAATGCTAGGGAAGGGATAAAATTAAACAAATGCTAGGGAAGCGATAAAATTAAAGAAATGCTAGGGACGGTATGGCATAGTTGCGCCCCGCTGTCAATTGGGAGACCTAGGCATGGCATAATTGCGCCCCGAAGAAATTAGATAGCAGAAGGGTCATGGCATAGTTGCGCCCCGAAGAAATCAGGTAGCAGAATGGATATGGCATAGTTGCGCCCCAATGAGCATAATACACACGAAAGTGATTGTCATAAAATAAATAAATTACTTAAAAATATTACAGTGATAGCTGCATTAAAATCAGGTAGGCCTAGCGTATGATCAATTTTGCTTTTTAAAATAACACTTTTTTATTGATCACACACAATAAATGAAATTAATTTTTTGTTTCTACATCGATATCTTAACCTTACGGTACAGGGTTTCGAAAATTGAAACTTAGAACCATTGTGAATTATTAACTCTTTACTCTTTTCACTAAACTTAACATTCATTTTAAATTAACCTCACTATACGCGACAGACGGTGTGAAAATCATTAATAAAATGTCAAGACTGCTAAGGCCCCATATTCAAACGGCTCACTTATTTGAATAATTATGTCAGTTAATAAAGTACTGCCAACTTCATGGTGTTCATTTTAACGGTAGACTATTGATAATCACTGCATAAACATTAGAAAAACAGTTAATAAAGTACTTCCAACTTCATGGTGTTCATTTTAACGGTAGACTATTGATAATCACTGCATAAACATTAGAAAAACAGTTAATAAAGTACTGCCAACTTCATGGTGTTCATTTTAACGGTAGACTATTGATAATCACTGCATAAACATTAGAAAAACAGTTAATAAAGTACTGCCAACTTCATGGTGTTCATTTTAACGGTAGACTATTGATAATCACTGCATAAACATTAGAAAAACAGTTAATAAAGTACTGCCAACTTCATGGTGTTCATTTTAACGGTAGACTATTGATAATCACTGCATAAACATTAGAAAAACAGTTAATAAAGTACTGCCAACTTCATGGTGTTCATTTTAACGGTAGACTATTGATAATCACTGCATAAACATTAGAAAAACAGTTAATAAAGTACTGCCAACTTCATGGTGTTCATTTTAACGGTAGACTATTGATAATCACTGCATAAACATTAGAAAAACAGTTAATAAAGTACTTCCAACTTCATGGTGTTCATTTTAACGGTAGACTATTGATAATCACTGCATAAACATTAGAAAAACAGTTAATAAAGTACTGCCAACTTCATGGTGTTCATTTTAACGGTAGACTATTGATAATCACTGCATAAACATTAGAAAAACAGTTAATAAAGTACTTCCAACTTCATGGTGTTCATTTTAACGGTAGACTATTGATAATCACTGCATAAACATTAGAAAAACAGTTAATAAAGTACTGCCAACTTCATGGTGTTCATTTTAACGGTAGACTATTGATAATCACTGCATAAACATTAGAAAAACAGTTAATAAAGTACTTCCAACTTCATGGTGTTCATTTTAACGGTAGACTATTGATAATCACTGCATAAACATTAGAAAAACAGTTAATAAAGTACTGCCAACTTCATGGTGTTCATTTTAACGGTAGACTATTGATAATCACTGCATAAACATTAGAAAAACAGTTAATAAAGTACTGCCAACTTCATGGTGTTCATTTTAACGGTAGACTATTGATAATCACTGCATAAACATTAGAAAAACAGTTAATAAAGTACTGCCAACTTCATGGTGTTCATTTTAACGGTAGACTATTGATAATCACTGCATAAACATTAGAAAAACAGTTAATAAAGTACTGCCAACTTCATGGTGTTCATTTTAACGGTAGACTATTGATAATCACTGCATAAACATTAGAAAAACAGTTAATAAAGTACTGCCAACTTCATGGTGTTCATTTTAACGGTAGACTATTGATAATCACTGCATAAACATTAGAAAAACAGTTAATAAAGTACTTCCAACTTCATGGTGTTCATTTTAACGGTAGACTATTGATAATCACTGCATAAACATTAGAAAAACAGTTAATAAAGTACTGCCAACTTCATGGTGTTCATTTTAACGGTAGACTATTGATAATCACTGCATAAACATTAGAAAAACAGTTAATAAAGTACTTCCAACTTCATGGTGTTCATTTTAACGGTAGACTATTGATAATCACTGCATAAACATTAGAAAAACAGTTAATAAAGTACTGCCAACTTCATGGTGTTCATTTTAACGGTAGCCTATTGATAATCACTGCATAAACATTAGAAAAACAGTTAATAAAGTACTGCCAACTTCATGGTGTTCATTTTAACGGTAGACTATTGATAATCACTGCATAAACATTAGAAAAACAGTTAATAAAGTACTGCCAACTTCATGGTGTTCATTTTAACGGTAGACTATTGATAATCACTGCATAAACATTAGAAAAACAGTTAATAAAGTACTTCCAACTTCATGGTGTTCATTTTAACGGTAGACTATTGATAATCACTGCATAAACATTAGAAAAACAGTTAATAAAGTACTTCCAACTTCATGGTGTTCATTTTAACGGTAGACTATTGATAATCACTGCATAAACATTAGAAAAACAGTTAATAAAGTACTTCCAACTTCATGGTGTTCATTTTAACGGTAGACTATTGATAATCACTGCATAAACATTAGAAAAACAGTTAATAAAGTACTTCCAACTTCATGGTGTTCATTTTAACGGTAGACTATTGATAATCACAGCATAAACATTAGAAAAACAGTTAATAAAGTACTTCCAACTTCATGGTGTTCATTTTAATAAATATTAAATCGAATAAGAAATCAATAAGGTTGGTTGATTATGAGACTCGTGTTTCCGTAGTATCTTTTTCTCTACTTATTTCATCGGGGCGCAACTATGCCATATCCTTTTCTCTACCTGATGGGAACGGGGCGCAACTATGCCCAAAAACAGGGACCCTTTTTTATATGCTGCACCTTTTCTGACCGTGGAGCGCAACTATGCCCTGCCCGCTAGGGAAGGGATAAAATTGTGCGATAAGCAGCCGTGATTGGTTGAAAGACGTTCTTTCGCACCGTTTTATTGGTCAAAAGTAGTATGACGTAGTAAAAGTGTAATAGTCAAATTAAATTCCAAAGTTTGAAACTTACGGACTTGTGAATTTATGAAATGAAACTCATGCTGCTCGTAACGTATTATACAACTTACAAAGCACTTTCTGCAGAATGATATCTGATTGGAAAAGAAATAACTTTTCTCCCGACTATTTATATGAACTGTGATGATGATGATGATGATGATGATGATGATGATGAAAAAACATTTTTAAGTTATAATTAAACCAAATCTATATCTCTCTTAAAACAGCTCCAAGATTTTATGAAATAACAAAGCACATCTAATTGGAACCGAAGTTTCCTCCTCAGAATTTCCAGTCATGATTTCAAGCAGAATGTCAGTGAATGGTCTTGGTTGGTGTGTGGTTCCTAGATTGGGTTCACTCCAGTTATCTCCCTTAGGAGGCGCAGCCAATTTGGAAAGTGGTGATAATGGACAAGGGCGCCAGGCATTATCTCACACGCCCCGTATTAGTTCAGTACAAGGATGAAGCACTGCAAAACAGCTCGAGTATCGTTACCATGGCATTGCAAGGAGCGTATCTATACTAATAATAAATCTGTAGCCGAAATTTTTTTGGTAATTTTCGCTTTTCCAAAAATAATTGGTCCTAACATGTATAATTAATCATCCTGAAACCGAAAATCGCTTTTTTGAAATTTTTGTTTGTATGTCTGTCTGTCTGTCTGTCTGTCTGTCTGGATGTTTGTTACCTTTTCACGCGATAATGGCTGAACCAATTTATATAAAAATTGGAATATAAATTAAGTTCGTTGTAACTTAGATTTTAGGCTATATGGCATTCAAAATACTTTATTCAAAAGGGGGGGGGGTTATAAGGGGACTTCAATTAAATAAATCGAAATATCTCCCTTATTATTAATTTTCATTAAAATGTTATATAACAAAAGTTTCTTTAAAAATGATTTCCGATAAGTTTTATTCTATACAAAATTTTGATAGGACTGATATTTAATGAGATAAATGAGTTTTAAAATTACAATAACAACGCCATCTAAGTCGCTGTATTGAAATAAAAAAAAATGACTTCGTCTATAAGGGGCCTTGGACAACAACAATCGAAAGCTATTAAACATAGCCTACAGAGAATGTTTCTGTGTTTGTATGAAGTAATATCGAAAGCTAAATGAACCGATTTGTATAATTAATTAATATTTCACCATTGGAAAGTATAGTTTCTCTAGATGGACATAATGCTATAATGTTATTACAGTAACTTCAGAGATTAAAATAGCTTCTTATGCATAGAAAACTTGATAGGCTATTCTGTATATTCATTTCCTGTATTTCTTAAAATAATGTTTAATAACACATTCATTTTCATCTCAGAGAATTAACGATTGGTGTTAACAGGTATAATTATTCATCCTGAGACCGAAAATCGCTTTTTTGAAATTTTTGATTGTATGTCTCTGTCTGTCTGTCTGTCTGGATGTTTGTTACCTTTTCACGCGATAAAGGCTGAACGGATTTCGATGAAAATTGGAATATAAATTAAGTTCGTTGTAACTTAGATTTTAGGCTATATGGCATTCAAAATAATTTATTTAAAAGGGAGGTTATAAGGGAGCCTGAATTAAATAAACCAAAATATCTCTCTTATTATTGATTTTTGTGAAAATGTTACATAACAAAAGTTTCTTTAAAAATGATTTCCGATACGTTTCATTCCGAGCAAAATTTTGATGGGACCAAATTGCACCAAAACGGATATTCCCTGAACCAAATGATTGTATTTTAATTATTTGCATGTATTAACAATTAAGAAACATGTTAGAGGAATTATCATTGCACTAAATGAGTGGTCTTTGGAGCGAAATGATCGCATTTTAATTATTTAAATATAATTTAAATTAAGTGACATATTAAACGATTTATCCTTCTATCAAACACGAATGTTCCCTGGACCAGATGCCCTATTTTAATTATGTAATTACTTTATATTTATTTCTAACAAGTGCAGCAGAGCTCACGGGTACAGCTAGTTACTATATAAAAATGTGCTTTCTGTTTTCCTAAGCAATGACCTTACTCCATGTTGTTAGACGAAGGAGGGTTGAGGCTTTTCGTGACTGTAAAGTGATGATTTATAATCCTCACGAAAATGAGGACAAAACGGACAGAAGAGTCCGAGCCTTGAAGTACTTATCTGTTGATGATCATAATATATTTTTATACTGTATACTGAGTATTCATGACGTAAACAGATGTGTCAATTTCACTTGGACCACAGTGTATTTTTCCAGCATCTTGTGTAATAACAATAACAGTAATAAAATAAATGAAATAGAACTTATGCACAAGATAGGAGAAATAATGACTGCAAAACCTGTCACTGTACTATGACAAAAATGTTCTCGCATTTTCCTTTTTCTTTTGAGACGCGGTTGAAATCAGGGTAGTTCGAGAGGACCACTCTGTATTACGAAAAACATCTAAGACTAATCGCATCATAAAATAATCCCAATATTCGTAGTTGCATCACACCGTATGTTATATTTATTTACACTTATCTGACTATAATCTTGAATTGTAACCACAACGCAACACATAAAATAACTATTAAGTTTTAATATTAATACTGATATTAATTAATTATTAGCATGTTCGAATTTCACTATCTTCCAGTAATCGGCTCAAAAATCTAGAGTCCACATCTGTGGAGTAACGGTCAGCGCGTCTGGCCTCGAAACCAGGTGGCCCGAGTTCGATTCCCGGTCGGGGCAAGTTACCTGGTTGAGGTTTTTTTCCGGGGTTTTCCCTCAACCCAATACGAGCAAATGCTGGGTAACTTTCGGTGCTGGACCCCGGACTCATTTCACCGGCATTATCACCTTCATCTCATTCAGACGCTAAATAACCTAAGATGTTGATAAAGCGTCGTAAAATAACCTACTAAAAAAAATTTAGAACAATTTTTTAATTTTCACAATTTGCACTACCAACAACTGCGGTCACTGCTGCCAACATAACAGTTCGAAAATCATTACCTTACTTACTTACAAATGGCTTTTAAGGAACCCGAAGGTTCATTGCCGCCCTCACATAAGCCCGCCATCGGTCCCTATCCTGTGCAAGATTAATCCAGTCTCTATCATCATATCCCACCTCCCTCAAATCCATTGTAATATTATCCTCCC
Organism: Periplaneta americana; assembly: GCF_040183065.1. Classification (NCBI taxonomy): domain Eukaryota; kingdom Metazoa; phylum Arthropoda; class Insecta; order Blattodea; family Blattidae; genus Periplaneta; species Periplaneta americana. Next base: position 12,029,674 of record NC_091127.1, read on the forward strand.
ATCTACGTCTCGGCCTCCCCAAAGGTCTTTTTCCCTCCGGTCTCCCATTACCAGATGTAGTACAGGGACATCACTTTATTTTTACCAACATTTTTAACATTAACCTGGCTATACTCGGAAACACTGTTGCCCCCTTCCATTACAGGAGTTTGATGTTACTAGTGCAATATGTAAACAGATCATTTTACTAGGTATAGGAGGAGAGAAAAGTAGTGTATCCATTTATGTTGTAGGGAAATACGATATTACGATTTTCAGTTTTATCATCACTTTTACGGAATTTATCAAAATACAGTAGAGTAGTAACATTTTTTTTTCAAAAACTCAAATTTTCAGGCGGCTATGTTCGTTATGTAATGTCTACTTTATTTAGCATATTAATTATTGATGTTATCATACAATATAGAGAGTGCATTTAAATTGAGGGGGTCATAAGTAAAGGGCTGTAAGTGCACTTAAGTTACTTTTGAGAAAATGGGGTTTAAATATTTAAGCTTTCGTAAAATCGGTGAAATTTTTTATTTAAATTTTAATGTGTGATGCGATTAAAATATCCCTTTGCCACTAAAATTTTAGATACCTTTGCTTACACTGGATGCACTTAACTCATGTTATTACAAATGTCACTAGCATTCCTTTGCTTCTAGTCACCTCAATTCAAAAAAACCTAATCTGAATTTTTAAACAAGTTGCTCAAAATGGTTGCCGTTCATTACAATGCAGGCTTCAATTCAGTACGCATACTATTAAAAACATTTTGAAGCATATTCCCTGAAATTGAATTTATCGTTTCTTGAATATAATTTTTTAGTACGATATTATTAATATAGGTTCTTTCTTCTATAGAAAACGCAATCATATTTATGAAACACACTATACACTGCAGTGTTTACTTCACTGCTTGAAGACTTCGAATGCAACAGCGGCCGTAAGTTTGTGTGTCTGACGGGAGCAAGGACATTAGTGAAGGGGTGAGAGTGAAGTGCATTCAGAAATGCAGGTACAGTAAAAATGCAAGTAAAAATAAAATGATGTCCCTGTATTACTCAGTATCGAAATTCGAAACGAAGTTGGCAAAAGAAAATTCAACCTGCAAACTAGAAAATTGCCATAATCCACTAGCGTATGTAATAATGGGGAGAAAATTGTTAGGTTTCACCCTTACGGTATGAAGTAAGCTGATCCGGACTGTAGGGGCCTACTACCAAGACTTCACGCCAGGCTATTTTTAACTATGTCAGATGATAGATGAAATCAGAGAGAGATGATGTGTGTTGGTGGAATGAAAGAAGGAAACGGAACTGCTCCGAGAAAAGCATCTGCAACGTTTGCTTTGTCTACTACAGATTCCATTACGCCTAAGCTAGGGATCGAACCTGAGCCACCTGTATGGAAGACTAATACTATAGCGCTGAGCAGCAGGAGCCGTCATACTCATGCACAGTGTGTGTGGAAAGGATGTGTATTTCCACTTCCTATCTGGAACTCAATCTTGGTCGTTTGAATTGTTGGCCAGAAACGCTACGATTACTGTACATCAGTTCTTAGATTTGATTATTCGGGAAGTGTTGAAGGCACTTAATTAAGCTGAAAGAAAGTGAGGAGAAATCAAAGTGCTAACACAGGTAACAGATGACTTGAGCGGAGTTGTAGGAGCGTATTCTGTTTTCCTTATTACTGCGATCATGGGTGAAACTAGATACACAAATCTCTACTCATGCATGACAGCTTTATTACCGCCCAATGAGGAAACATTTTCTCTTTAACTCAGACTAGCAATAGATTCGTTACTGTAATCGAATGCTTGTCGTGATCCCCGGACTTCCGACGTTCACGGCCGCGGCTGATTTCGAAGGTCAATGGAAATACTTTGCATTACTTCCTCTAGTAGCCAAGTATATTGGAAGAGTAAGGGCTGGTTCACAATAAACCGGGAACATGAACGACAACGAGAACGAGAACGGAAATAATGTTAAAATAAATGTATTCAAATGTGAGGATTCACAATTAACTATTGTGAATGCTCACATTTAAATAGATATATTTTAACATTATTTCCGTTCTCGTTCTCGTTGCCGTTTCCGTTCCAGGTTAGTTGTGAACCAGCCTTAATAGATCCCTGTCTCGAAATCAGTATTGTCAACTGGACGGAAATTCTGTCAAAAGTGACGGAATTTCAATGTAATAATAATAATAATAATAATAATAATAATAATAATAATGATTTATTTTAGCTGGCAGAGTTAAGGCCGTAAAGCCTTCTCTTCCACTCAACCAGCAAAAAGCATACATACATATGTATCAAATTATAAAGAATTAAACAATTTGATTTAGTTAAGAGCTACATGTATACAAGAGTTATTTACGAATTAAACAACAAAATACTACGAACTATTAATTAAACACTGAAATACAAACTATGTAGAAGAATTAAGCTAAAATACATAGAATGTTAATATATTTCAAATAATATTAGATAATAGAAAGAGATTATTATGAGACAATTTTGAAAATACAGCACTATCAGGATGCATGTCTAAAGGAAGGAGTAACAATGTAGTCAGTGATAGTTTAAGTCAGTATGATTGGAGTGAAATGCTAAGAAAGTTATCTTTTAAGCTGTTTTTAAAAGTGTTTATTGTCTTGCAGCCCCTAATACTTCGTGACAGGGAATTCCATTGTCGCGAGGTGGATACTGTAAAAGATGATGAATAACGAGATGTTCTATGAAGAGGTATACTTAGCGTGCCACAGATAAGTGATCTGGTATTTACGTCGTGGTTAGAGTATAGATAAGAGAAACGAGACGAAAGGTAATTTGGTGTTGAGGTGTGCAGAATTCAAAAGAGAAAGGCAAAGAGTGTAAATTTCTACGTTCTTTAAGTCGGAGCCACGAAAGACTTGCGAAAGACGGTGATATGTAGCGAACGGGAAAAGAATAGCTTTGACGGGTGACGGATTTTCTGGCGGAAATTACGAATTACATCGTCTTTTAACATTTTTAGCTGCTGTCATTTGTAATTGTAATTTTTGGGGGAGCGTAGACCAACAAAGAACATCAACTGCAGAACTAGAGGTAGATTATGTGGATGAATTATTATTATTATTTTAATCAAGATTGTTAAGGAAGTTGTGTTAATATTTGTTTTTATTTCTATGTAGATATATTGAGTGGGTCTTACTTTCTTTTTTAATTTAGACGGATTCTGTCGGATTTCCGGGTGATAGACTGACGGGGATACAATTTATGCGTTGGCAACACTGCTCGAAACATGATTGTCGGGTAAAATTATTTTATTTCTCAGTCGCCTTCGCCCAAGCATTTTCTTGAGGATAAGTGTTTCTACATGTCGCTGAAGTCTACTGGTCTGTAAACTTTCGGAGTATAGGATTATTATTATTATAATTATAATAATAATCATTATTATTATTATTATTATTATTATTATTATTACTATTACTACTACTACTTATTTAATTACTTACAAATGGCTTTTAAGGAACCCGTAGGTTCATTGCCACCCCCACATAAATTCGCCATCGGTCCCTATCCTGTGCAAGATTTATACAGTCTCTACCATCATATCCCACCTCCCTCAAATCCATTTTAATATTATCCTCCCATCTACGTCTGTGCCTCTCCAAAGGTAGGATTATTATTGTTATTATTATTATTATTATTACTATTACTACTACTACTACTACTACTACTAATTTAATTACTTACAAATGGCTTTTAAGGAACCCGTAGGTTCATTGCCACCCCCACATAAATTCGCCATTGGTCCCTATCCCGTACAAGATTAATACAGTCTCTGTCATCATATCCCACCTCCCTCAAATCCATTTTAATATTATCCTCCCATCTACGTCTGTGCCTCTCCAAAGGTAGAATTATTATTGTTGTTATTATTATTATTATTATTATTATTACCATGTATTGTGGGTCCCTATCACCACGGCATGGCGCGTCCTCAGGTTTCGGATAAAAGAGACGGCCTCCAGATATAATAATGATTTATTTTAGCTGTCAGAGTTAAGGCCGTAAGGCCTTCTCTTCCACTCAACCAGCAAAAAGTATACATACATATATATGAACTTACAAAAAATTCAACAATTTCATTTAGGTAAGAGTTACATGTATAGAAGAGTTATTTACGAATTAAACAATAAAATACTACAGTATGAACTCGGTCGCTTTCGCCCAAGCATTTTCTTGAGGATAAGTGTTTCTACATGTCTCCACAGTCTACAAGTCTGTAAACTTTCGGAGTATAGGATTATTATTATTATTATTATTATTATTATTATTATTATTATTATTATTATTATGGGTATATGGAGGGTAGCTGCGAATATATTGAATAAGCAGTCGTGGACAGCCGATAAGGGGTGGTTCTCCAGCTTGGGGGTTGGACGAAGGGCTAACCACCCATCACCATAAAAACAGCTTGTTACGAATCCATGCAATATGCCTCGGAATGGGACTGATTCCCTGGCACGACCACAGGATAGGGACCGATGGCGGGCTTACGTGAGGGCGGCATTAAACCTGCGGGTTCCTTAAAAACCATTTGTAAGTAAGTTATTATTATTATTATTATTATTATTATTATTATTATTATTATTATTATTATTATTATGGGTATATGGAGGGTAGCTGCGAATATATTGAATAAGCAGTCGTGGACAGCCGATAAGGGGTGGTTCTCCAGCTTGGGGGTTGGGCGAAGGGCTAACCACCCATCACCACAAAAAACAGCTTGTTACGAATCCATGCAATATGCCTCGGAATGGGACTGATTCCCTGGCACGACCACAGGATAGGGACCGATGGCGGGCTTATGTGAGGGCGGCATTAAACCTGCGGGTTCCTTAAAAACCATTTGTAAGTAAGTTATTATTATTATTATTATTATTATTATTATTATTATTATTATTATTATTATTATTATTATTATTTGATAATGGTGATGATGATCAATACGCATTCATGCATATTCTTGATAACACTAGGCTTAAATACTCTTAGGCCAGGAGGCTCTTTACCATCACATAAGGCAATAATTTGCGATGAGTACTGCACTTGACATGAGGTAAGAAATATTACAGTAAATTAATGTTTTATAGTAATAATAATAACAATAATAATAATGATAACGATAATGATGATAATACTGATAATACCTATTCAATTTTATTTAAGGAATGAACTTGCGATACTGGCCAATAACGTTTCAGAACCGCCTTAAAATCAACCAATCACAGTTGTGTTTCTTGATAAGACGCTTTTTAAGGAGGCGTCAGGCGTCTTATGTCGTATCCCATAAGACACCTCGTACAATACTGGACATGTGATCGTGTTAGGATGCAGTGATTACGTCATCACTCTGTTAGCGGCAAATTCAAACATCGCGAGTTCACGATTCGCCCAAGCGTCGTTTCAAGACATTGATAAAAAAAAACAGCATCATTCATCGATCGTAGAGAAATAATAAATAGGATTATACCTCATCGCAATCCTTTCGTTACTATTTTGGTATGTAATCCTTGATAAGTCCCTTCTCGGACAATATCTCGTCATCATTGAATTATTGTTAATAATATAATAGTTATACCAATTATTAATAATTCTTGATTATATTGATGAAATCATTTAATTATGCCTGTTATTGTTACTATTGCTCCAATAGCTCCCGTTAATGGTCATGAGCTTTGATCAACTAAGTGCAATGGGTGATTTGCGTGCCTTGTCATTAATTCACTTCTCTAGAATATAGGGTACTTCATCATCATCATCATCATCTTCCTAACAAGTATTAGGCCAAGTGGCCTGTTACGGTCTCAAACTAGAATTTTCAGTCCATCTCTTCTTTGGACGGCCCAGAGATCTTTTGCCATATGGATGGTAATGAAGCAGTGCTTTTGGAATTCTGCATCGATTCATTCGTTCGAGATGACCCTTCCACTGAAGTTGATATTTGCTGATGAACTGCATAATGGGTTGCTAAAAGGTAGTGATGTGCATTCAATCTACAACCTCTCCTACCCAAATCCCATCCTCACCTTCCCGTGGTGCAACCCGTTTTGAACGAACGAGGCTCTGGGGACCGAGTATCAGCGGTATAACTGAAATGTCAGATGCAGAGGAAATGCTGTATAGGTGGGAAGCCCACCAATTGCACCTCTTTGGGCTAGCAACCCATTGAGCGTCATTTTTACATTGCTTTCAAGTCTCAACAGAAGCCTCGGATGACAAGGATGGATTATAGGGTACTTAATACTGCAAATAAATCCTACCCATCCCACTGCTACTCCCTCTACCTCCAGCTCAGTCCAGTTCACTTCAGTGTCAATCACAGAAAATCAAGAAATACCAACAAAATGTAACTTTGAAAATTGCGTTTTCAATAACTGTAGCTTCAAGTAATAAATAAACATCTGTAAAAACCTTTCGTGTTTTTATTCTGTTAATGTAACATTTCAGCTTATCTCACTTTTGAGGTTAAGTATTGTTGTTTCGTATTTCCGCTCTGAGTAGTTGGCAATAGTATTCAGTAAGCCGTGATAGATAGCAGTTTGTTTTTGAACTTCATTACAAGGAAACATAATAATGTCTTATTGCTGTGTTTTATAACAATTGTCATCATTTACGTAAGTAATTCTTTTTTTCAAGTTACTGAATTTTATCTGTTGAATAATCTTATTACTCGTAATTTGCGCTCGTGATTTCTTCTTATTAGCATAATTTATATATTTTCATACGTGTACGGGACTCACATCATGCATGCAATGCAGATATAACTTACCGTAGAACCACAGTCTATTATATACAGTCACGAAACTTGAGTTGTGAGGGTACTAGGAACAATAGACTGTGCCGGTACTATTTCGCATTGTCTGTTACGAGGCGATAGTAGCGATCCTAGTGATTAGCAATTATCTAAGGATGCATATTCCCAACGTATTGAGCTTCGTGACTGTATGGGCTAGTCCATATGAAATCGATCAGTAAAAAACCTCGCATTTTTTTATACTCTAATTTTTTCCCTATTTATAGAAGGTGCTGAGGAGAGTGCATTTACAAAAATATACTATCGAAAGTCAAACGGTTTTCGTATTGTTGAGCGACAAATTTAGCGTATTTTATAAAAACAAGCCTCTTTCAGCGCTCAGAACTCTGGAACCATTTACTGTAGAACATTGAACGAGAGCTCATTTTGAAGCTGACATTTGGTAGGTTATGATAAGAAATAATCCTTATTTTTATTGTGTACAGAGAGACAGATAATCTGATTTTACTTACTTTTAGGCTTTTTGATCCTTTGTAAAAATGTAAAAAAAAAAATTGAGAAAAAGCATTGCATTATTAAGAGGGATTCGGCATTGTTTGCTTAGTGGTATGGCAATAAGTTTCGAGGGTATTAAATGAATTATTTTCACACGCCTGGATTTGAACGGCGCAGTACCGCAGGCACTGGCCGAGAGCTGAAGATAAGCGAGCGTTGGGCGTCATTTTAATCCTGTGTTTATGAAAACTTGTGATAAAGCTAGCCCAGCTATGCGCTACTAGACGAAACATCACGTGTTTGTCTCCTGGCCTTGCTTATCTGGGCTAGCTCCCGTCTCACAGTCAGATGGTTAGTTCACGCGCGTACTATTTATTTTGTTTATTTGATATTTTCAATAGCCTACTTTCTTATCAACATACCATTAGCAAAAAATATGTGTTTATTTGTACTTTCAATGCGGAATCTAACTATATATTTTTAAAATATTTTTTCCTAAGCAAAGGCGTCTTAATGAGGAAAAATCTAAATTTCTCCATTTCCATAAAAAGTAAGAAAATCTGTTTATGTGCCAATATAAACTTTAATTTCTCAGCATCAAAATAAACCACGATTTTGATCATTGGGTGAAAGGGTTTTGGAGCCACAACAGTTTAAAGTTGCTAATTATATGGAATTACGATAAATTTAAATAGCCTATTTTAAATTTAAACACTATGAAGTTCTGATGCCTCAAACTTTGCACAAAGCATTGTATCACAGTTCTCTATGTACAAAAAAAGGTTTCATTGTATTTAGAAATTGTAAGGTCAATTTTCTCTTTATTTCGGTCGATTTGAGATGGAATAGCTCTTATGTACTAGGCTTTGGTAGAACGTTAGTGAGATTTTACGGGACTTCTCGTTTAAGTGTTGCTAAAAATAGGCTACTTTTAAATATAGATATAAAACACGATTGCTGACCTACAAATTTTGTTTCGAATATATCCCTGCCATTTTCGCTCCATAGTTTGTCTATTTTCGGCTCATCATCCCAGCTATTCTAAATATCCCTTATATTTTAAAATACTTGTGGAATAATGTGTTACCACCTTCCAACCACTGAGAACTAGCACTGAATGGACCCCAGACTTCCCAGAGAAGGAAATCCTAACTCATTTCATTTAAAATGTCGTTCCATAAGAGCAGTTGACATGGGAACAGTCGAGAGAGAGAGAGAGAGAGAGCCTTTGTCGGGTGCTTGTCTCATTATCTTGTCATTGCTGTGCAGTGCAGCAAGATTACAGGCGCCGCTGGTGCTAAATCTGCACTGAACAATTCCGCCACAGCCCCCATAGGGGAGAAGTGGGTACAGTAAGACAGGGAGAGCAGTGAGACATTTTTTATTAGATGAGAAATTTTGATGTTGAGATGTTGGTAACAGTGGAGTTGTATGTTGCATGAGTAAAGTAACAGTGTTTTCATACTCTATTTGATTCTAGTTATAAAGGTGAACGATGAAAAAATAATTCGTAATTTTTCACTCTATAATTAAAATTTTGGCTTGTGTTTATATTGGATATACAAATGAGATATAAATATGAATGTTTTGTTACCTAATACTATGGTATTTGAGATTATGTTTGGCAAAGTTTCGTCTTTCTTGTTTTAATTTTGAAGTGATGGCGTCATTTTAAATGAATTATGCGTAAAGGGAACAGTGAGACATGCCATTGAAGAGTACACTGAGACGTCTCAGTGTTCCCATGTACCAATGATTTGCAAAAATAAACTGTAATTATATTCCATTTACCAGTAACTAACATTAAAAATGAACATACTAGTAACCAATTTAGGAACTGTAGCTTAAAATAATGGATACATTACATTTTTAATGGTTTCATAAATAAAAAATTATTCACAAAATTTAAGAAAATGTTAAAAAATAATAAAGAATTATATTAAATTCTTATAATTATAAGCTTTGTCGTCACAAAACATTAATTTCATTTTTTCGCAAAAGTTTGAAATGCCATGGAAAAATTCACTTTTCCAAATGTTCTAGATATTTCAATGGTTTCGAAGTCAGACATCAAAATGATTCTAAATAAGCCTGCAGAACATGTCAAGATAAAGAGACAGCAAGTTTTTGTTTTCTTTTGAAATAAATGTAAATCATTTCAATGTCCGTTAATAGACACTGTGGTGTCTCACTGTACCCTCCTGAATGGGAACAGTGAGACATTTGCATTTTTTTTTTTGACAAACACGCATTGTATATTATGTCCTTCATTTATTAACATTTTTGTTTATGTATTATTATACTCCATGTTTTAATGTATATTTCTATTGCACTTGATTTTAAAAATACTTGAATTATCACTTGCATACATATGTCTTAATATTTTGTGTCTCGCTGTACCCACTACTCCCCTACCCACTTTTAGTAATGAAATAATTATATTTCATCTTTATTATTTATTTACTTCTTTCTGTAGGGACTGACTGTTTCTTGTCTTGTTTTGTGCAGGTTTCCTAGCAACGGCCTTGCTTCATGTCAACCAAGTCTGCTGCTGGTGAATATCTACTGTCCGCTAAGTGTACAAACGTGGCTGGAAGCGAGATAAATTAGTGAGTACATATATTATTAGATTATAATTAGGGAGCGGATTTTTATGTGCTAAAAATTAAGTATATTTATTTTTATGTGCTAAAAAGTACGAAAATATTTGCTAAAAATAAAAAATATGTTTTTAATATGGCACAAATACCTTACTTAGCTTGAAAAAAATATTACTAAGTAGGTACTCACCAACCATACTTGAGAGCTAGTAGATGGCCGAGAATTGCAGTGAACAACAAAGGTCATCTCCAAATTCTCCATCACAAATGCATGCCGATTATCTCTGAACAACGACTTATACTGTGAAAACGATCTTTCCGCATCACAGAACGTCAGACGTGCATATTTAAAGAGAGGAATATCCCAAACACAAACACCGTCAATTTCACCTACAGGCACACCCTCCAATACTTGAGCAACTTTACACTTTTTTTTACATCTACTGTTTTTCCCAAACACATTCTGGAATTTGTTCCTTAGTACTTGTACATCTGAACCTGATAGCGAGTCTAGTTTAATTTCCACGGCACACACCTCCCTGTTTCAGGCAAGAGGTTTTTTGATGTTTTGAGTTTTTTTATGATGTCACACAAAAAGCTTAAATTTGCTAATAGGAAAGCCAAATCGATTTTTAAACAACCATCTTTCAGTATATCTTGAAGGATATCGATTGACGAAGCCCCATAACAGGGAATTGCAATAAGATATATTGCCGTACTTGATAGACATGAACGAGAGGCGAGAGATTTGTTTAAATTAAATAATGTTCATACCCGGGCTCTTATCTGTTGTGTTTCACAAACAAAGCGTGGAATGAAATCATCTTCAGCAACAATAAACATTCCTAATTATAGGTGTTGCAAGATCTCTCCTCCTTGTCCATGTTAATTTATTCCCTAATAATAACACTGATATGCTGCCTAGCAGTTCTCAGAACTTGAGGCGATACTATTACGAAAATGGATCACGGATACACCACACAGCGCTTAGAAACACGAAGCAACCAAGAATTCTTAAAAAGATAACGTACTTCTGAGTAATATAATTGATTTAGTTTTAAAATATTTAAAAGTTCTTGTAAAAAAATTATTTACGTAAAAAACTCCAAGATTTATGTGTTTATAATAGATTTCCTGAAAATATGTATTTACATAATTTTTTTTTGTGAAAATATGTGTTTTTATGTGAAATAAAATTAGGGTTTTAAACTTGAAACATCATGTTCGGGATTTTTAACTTTGTTAATTGTGTTTTATCACACGCACTTTTCGTTCACTTTAACGTTATCCGTCTAGAGATAGTGGCTCCGCTATTGAAATAACGTGAGGTGCATAGATTTGATTGGCACTTTCATTAATGACGTCTCCATAGCGTTAAGCGTTTAGCGTACCAGTAGGGTGCGAAAACACTCTATTACAGTGACAAGTAGTGAGTTCCCAGGTCACGTTGTCGGCGCTGTGAAATGCTTACATCGAGACAATATAGGAAGGAAACAAAGTAATAAAGTAATTATGAAACATCATTTCAAACCACAAAATGAGGATATGACAATAAGAGGACGACACTGGAAACATTATGATAAAGGAAACCGAAGTTCCGAGGACAACTTTGTCCACCACCTACGCGTACGTCACAGTGTGCTGCCGATCGAGTTCGATCTATAGGTGATATGTAATTCTGAACCTGAGGGAGTGTAAGTACTGCATAATAAAATGTCTTCCTTAATGTAGTCTAGTTGGTTTTCTTCTCAAAGTGAATGTTATAAAAGATTCAAGTAATACATTGCTCTCAGAATGACAAACTAGCAGCAGGGATTATTTTTATTGCTTTCATTCATACGTTTATAACACAAAATTACTCTGAATGCATAAACTATGTATGTTTCTTCCTTGTTTCATCCTGTGTAATTAATACTGTTGTAAAATAAGCGTGTATTAGAGGCCTATAAAATGGACTAAAAACTTTTATGGTTCTAGTCCAGACATGCAAGCGGAAAGAAATATTTAATTACAAAGGTCATTATCCTTGGAACTGTATTAAGTATTACTTACTTACTTTAAAGTAACAAGTGTAGATGTATGGAGAAATACGAGGAAAGTCAACATCCCTTAATAATAAACAAATACACGGAAAATAAAATACCGGAGAAGATTGCAAAATTAAAAAATAGAAGGAAGGAAGCATTAAGGGAAAGTACAGTCACTGAGCTGACTAATAAATTCAAGTTTGGAAGGTACGCTTTGTCTAGACTCACAGATAATAACATATTTGACTTAGTTAGAAATTATTTGGCTATCTTTTTTATTTCTAAATTTAATAGTTTTGAAGGTACGTCAAAAGAATATTATGAAATAAAATTAAGGAATGAAGGCTTACCTACGAGAGAGAGCTTGTATGAACTGTATAAATACTTTTGTAAGGAAAGAGGTATGGAAGAAACTAGAATTAGAGATGATTTAGATACGCTAGCTGCACATTGCAGAGTGAAGAGGGAAGTACATCTTAGGAAGGTAAACCAATACTGATGGTACCAATATTCTAGAATGAGTTGAGTCTTGCACAATAACTGAAAGCTAGTGCAAGACAAAACAAATATGTTAATAGGTAAAACGTAGAAATTGTATTTAAATAATAATATATCTTTGTGTAAAATTGTTGTATGTAATGTGTCTGTGATCTATTATATATAATAAACCAACATTACTTATTTACTTCATAGCTTTTAAGGAACCCGGAGGTTCATTGCCGCCCTCACATAACCCCACCATTGGTCTCTATCCTGAGCAAGATTAATCCATTCTCTATCATCATATCCCACCTCCCTCAAATCCATTTTAATATTATCTTTCCATCTACGTCTCGGCCTCCCTAAAGGTCTTTTTCTATCCGGTCTCCCAACTAACACTCTATATGCATTTCTGGATTCGTCCATACGTGCTACATGCCCTGCCCATCTCAAACGTCTGGATTTAATGTTCCTAATTATGTCAGGTGAAGAATACAATGCAGTTCTGTGTTGTGTAACATTCTCCTTTCTCCTGTAACTTCATCCCTCTTAGCCCCAAATATTTTCCTAAGCACCTTATTCTCAAACACCCTTAACCTATGTTCCTCTCTCAGAGTGAGAGTCCAAATTTCACAACCATAAAGAACAACCGGTAATATAACTGTTTTATAAATTCTAACTTTCAGATTTTTGGACAGCAGACTGCATGATAAAAGCTTCTCAACCGAATAATAGCAGGCATTTCCCATATTTATTCTGTGTTTAATTTCCTCCCGAGTGTCATTTATATTTGTTACTTTTGCTTCAAGATATTCGAAATTTTCCACCTCTTCGAAGGACACATAAATGTCCAATTTTTATATTTCCATTTCGTACAATATCCTGGTCACGAGACATAATTATATACTTTGTCTTTTCGGGATTTACCTTCAAACCTATCGCTTTACTTGCTTCAAGTAAAATTTCCGTATTTTCCCTAATCGTTTGTGGATTTTCTCCTAACATATTCACGTCATCCGCATAGACAAGAAACTGATGTAACCCGTTCAATTCCAAACCCTCTAGTTCGACATATATGTTGATATATATTAAGTCAACTGCCATTATTATTCTGTAGGTCTTAAGATTAATCTTTACGTAGGAATTTATTGAGATTTGGTCACTTTTTCTACAGCATTTCCTTGTGTTTCGACCTAATGTGGAAAATTCCTTTATAAGTGACAAGTTCAGGTAGACTCTATTACTTTTGTGCATCTTCCAGAATGTTTATATTTAACATGCACTTAGTATATTTATTCAGCTTAAAATAGACACTTACCAGTGAACGTACCGAAAACAACAAGTCATCGAAGGAAATGGAGCAATTTAAGTTGCGCAATCAGCCTTCATAATCTTTCAGCGCATTGAAAGACGATTGTTGGCACTTGGCAGTGCTTTGAACTTAGAGGAAGAGAAAACACTGCTACCGGCATTTTATTCTGATGTAAACGTTGTCACGGTTGGCCGGTAACGACGACCGAGTATATGGACTTGCTTTCTTAATGCGGATGTTATTTAATAAATTGCTCAGGCTTTTGTTGTTAGATTAAATGCGACCGACCTGCGCATGTGCGGCACATCCTGAACAGAAACAGATTGCTCTTCCTTTCCCTAATTTCTGCCCTTTCACTTTGGTTCAGGATTTGGTTTCGCTGTCTTGCGTGTAATGAGCGATGAATGAACTTTGCAAGCGATGCATCTTTACATCTGAGTGAACAGTGGCTTTCGCGTGATTCTAAAGAGCTAAAATACAGTTGCATCTGAGTCAAGTTTTATGGATTTCGCTGAAGTGGCCACGATCCATGTTCTGTAGATCCTGCCGAACTTTAGACGAAGGAAGTTTATTTTCTTTCAACCAATCTCGGTTTCTCTGACTTTCTCATTTCACTATTTCAACATTACAGAGTGTTTCAAAAGAGATGGTCAATAATTTACAGATGAAAATTATAAACTAACACAAGCAAAAACGTTTCCGCAAATTAACCGTTGTCCAGATAATGCACATTTTCTGTTGAGATTCCTCGCTGTCTAAGAGCAGACATGTAGATATCCCTAACTGAATTATACCAAGAATAGGTGTTCAAAATGCTGACCTTGTATTATTATTATTATTATTATTATTATTATTATTATTATTATTATTATTATTATTATTCAGCCGATGTAGCTACTACTGTGTAAATACAGGGCTCCTACAAAAGAACTGTCCGGTTTCGAACACATGAAATTTACGTTCTATGTATCTGAGGTGCATGAAAATAGCACCAATGGAAAAAGAAACTCAAAAAGTTTAGTTGTGGCAACATTATTTTCCTAGTTGGTAACACTGCCTCATAATAGCGCATATACAGGGTGTTTAAAAAATACGGGGCATAATTTCAGGTATGTATTTCCCACACCTAGACAATCAAAATAGTTCATTACAACATGTGTCCGGAAATGCTTCATTTCCGAGTTATGGCCTTCACAACATTGAAATTCACCGGAACGTTTTTCTTTCCGCAGGTCGTTGTCATTACAGAAGATGTTCAAAATGTCCACCTCCTGCTTGAATACAGACCTCACATCGATGTCTCATTGACCTGCGAACACCATCCCAAACTCCAGGAGTATTGCGTATGTCCTCAGAACATGCCACAATTCTATTCCGAAGGGATTCCAAATCAGGCACCGGAGACGAATAAACCAATGATTTTAAATGGCCCCACAAGTCGGAATGAACTATCAGAGTGCCCTCTTAATGTCTCCTTTGACGGCAACGATCTGCGGAAAGAAAAACGTTCCGGTGAATTTCATTGTTGTGAAGGCCATAACTCGGAAATAAAGCATTTCCGGACACATGCTGTAATGAACTATTTTGATTGTCTACATGTGGGAAATACATACCTGAAATTATGCCCCGTATTTTTAAAACACTCTGAATAGAAGTTTGTTCTATTTTGAGGAAAAATAGCTGCTATAGAGGATACAAAAGCTTTTGTGTGCTTGATTTTCATGTGAACCAGTTGGTTATTAATCTGGAACTGCATTACTGAACTAAGTTTGGTGTAGATCCATCCAGTGGGCCTACAATCCGTAAATGGGACACTGATTTTAAGACAAGATTACATGAAAATAGCACCAATGGAAAGAAAAACTCAGAAAGTTAAGTTGTGGTAACATGTTTTTCTAGTTGGTAAGACTGCCCCATAATAGCGCTTATAAACAAATTTGTTCATTGTTGACGCGAAATGGCTGCTATAGAAGACAGAAAAGCTTGATTTTCTTGTGAGCTAGTAGGTTATTAATGTGCAACGGCATTACCGAACAAAGTTTGTTGCAGATCTACCTAGTGGGCCTGCAATCTGTAAATGGAACACTGATTCTTTCCAAGTGGTTGCGATTTCAAACATACCGGCTACAGTTGCTGCAAGCCAGAGGACAAAAGGCTACAGAGAAATTTCTGCGTAAGTATGCAGACTTTAATCCAAAACGATGATGAATTTATTCGTTCCGTGGTGTTTTCTGACGAAGCCACTTTTCATCTTTCTGGCAAGTTGAACAGACATAGGCTAACCAGCGAATAGAGATTATAAAGAATGGACACTTCGCGTCGGTACCTTTGATGTAGCCGGACTGATTTCAGTGACCTTCAAGCCAGCTAAAGCATGAGATTCTGCTTTCTCCCTAGTATTGGCGCTGACATCACACCAGCTAGCAGTCGACACAGCGGAAGTATAACACACAATTAATGTATCTAGGCACATTATGTACTCAAATAAAATAAATTGGATCCATAAAATAATAAATCCGTCATTAACTGTAATGTCTAGACTCTAGAGTTCCTTTATAATGAGAGTTGAGACGTTGACCCCAACAACAATTAAAATATGTAATGATTTGATAGCGCTGAAAATGGAAAAACAAAACTCTCACGAGAAGTAAAACCATATACCTATATTATATTATATACAAATATTAAACGAATTCGATACTTTATTTTATAATGTATTATATTATTTTATAATATAATTTATGATATCTGAAATATAAAATATTATTATTACAACTAGTTTGTCACTGAGAAATAAGGAAAAGCTGTTAACTTGAATTTATTTGAAGCAAAGCGTTACTGGGTTATGCAATAAGGTAGGCGATGTTTGGATCCTGTGTCTTAACTCTATACTCATTTATTATCTTAGCGTATGCTCGATTACACTAACCTCTAGCGCTTGAAAGTGGAACTATACGCTGGCGCACAGAGAAACAAAACACAGGAAAATTCGCTCAGTGTCCATTCTTTATAATCCCTATTCGCTGGGCTAACCTTAGAATCTGGGGTTCGGAAAATCCGCGTACCTACGTGGAACTTGACTATAGGCTTGATGTGTGCCGTGTTACCAAGGGGGGCAATTGATCATCGTTAAGGTAAGGAGCTAAACGTTTTGAGTTTCATTTTCCATTGTCAAAGAGTATAAACGTCAGAAAATAATAGTTATTAAATTGGAACGCTAAGTAGAGAATAAATCACACGCAAGAGAAATGTTCACTTTGCAGAGTCGCCCGCCACAATTGGGATGTAGGCTACAGGTCGTGAGTCATCCATTCATGCCGGCTGGCCGCGCCGTGTACAACCGACACAGTTACGACCCCACCCACACCCAGCCCTGCTCCCCACTACTGGCTGGCCGAGAACAGTAAACACGCATGCAGTTCAGAAAACAGTTCCTTCCTTTTCCTTTCTGTTTTTTCTGTTACTCACTTATGTTAGTTCCCTCTCCTTTTGTTCTAGTCGTTTTCCTTTTCTATTTCGTTTCTATTTCTGCTTATTCTCCATTTTCTGCATTTTGCCACTTTCTTCTTTTTATTGTCTTCGCTTTCTTCTCGAGCTTTTCTTTTCCTCCCTTTTAATGATTATCTTCTATATGCTCCCTTCCTTCTCGTCCTTTTATACTTCTCGTCTTTTTCATACTCTTCTTGACACAATTCTCCTTCTTCTGTTCTTTTTAATGTCGTATTTAACCTTCTTTACATACATTTTATTTCAATGCTCATTTTTACGTTTTTCTCTTATCCTCCATTTAAAATATCATATTTTTCCTTCTTTTAATATTTCCCATTTCCTTTCTCATTTTAATATTTTATATTTTCTTTTTCCTTTTAATAATTCCAATTTTCTTCCTCGTAATATTTTACTGTTTCCT
The DNA here is from genome assembly GCF_040183065.1 of Periplaneta americana. Classification (NCBI taxonomy): domain Eukaryota; kingdom Metazoa; phylum Arthropoda; class Insecta; order Blattodea; family Blattidae; genus Periplaneta; species Periplaneta americana. The sequence goes on from NC_091127.1 coordinate 12,047,292, forward strand.
TCGTCCTTTCACTATTTCCCATTTTCTTCCTCATTTTAATGTTTTCTATTTTCTTTCTCCTTTTAATAATTCCAATTTTCTTCCTCTTAATAATTTACTGTTTCCTTCGTCCTTTCAATATTTCCCATTTCCTTTCTCATTTTAATATTTTCTATTTTCTTTCTCCTTTTAGTAATTCCAGTTTCATTCGTCTTAATATTTTAATGTTTTCTTCGTCCTTTCCAATATTTTCCATTTCCTTTCTCATTTTAATATTTTCTATTTTCTTTCTCCTTTTAGTAATTCCAGTTTCATTCCTATTAATATTTTAATGTTTTCTTCGTCCTTTCAATATTTCTCATTTTCTTCCTCATTTTAATGTTTTCTATTTTCTTTCTCCTTTTAGTAATTCCAGTTTCATTCCTCTTAATATTTTAATGTTTTCTTCGTCCTTTCAATATTTTCCATTTCCTTTCTCAATTTAATATTTTCTATTTTCTTTCTCCTTTTAGTAATTCCAGTTTCATTCGTCTTAATATTTTAATGTTTTCTTCGTCCTTTCCAATATTTTCCATTTCCTTTCTCATTTTAATATTTTCTATTTTCTTTCTCTTTTTAGTAATTCCAGTTTCATTCGTCTTAATATTTTAATGTTTTCTTCGTCCTTTCCAATATTTTCCATTTCCTTTCTCATTTTAATATTTTCTATTTTCTTTCTCCTTTTAGTAATTCCAGTTTCATTCCTATTAATATTTTAATGTTTTCTTCGTCCTTTCAATATTTCTCATTTTCTTCCTCATTTTAATGTTTTCTATTTTCTTTCTCCTTTTAGTAATTCCAGTTTCATTCCTCTTAATATTTTAATGTTTTCTTCGTCCTTTCAATATTTTCCATTTCCTTTCTCAATTTAATATTTTCTATTTTCTTTCTCCTTTTAGTAATTCCAGTTTCATTCCTCTTAATATTTTAATGTTTTCTTCGTCCTTTCAATATTTTCCATTTCCTTTCTCAATTTAATATTTTCTATTTTCTTTCTCCTTTTAGTAATTCCAGTTTCATTCGTCTTAATATTTTAATGTTTTCTTCGTCCTTTCCAATATTTTCCATTTCCTTTCTCATTTTAATATTTTCTATTTTCTTTCTCCTTTTAGTAATTCCAGTTTCATTCCTCTTAATATTTTAATGTTTTCTTCGTCCTTTCAATATTTTCCATTTCCTTTCTCATTTTAATATTTTCTATTTTCTTTCTCCTTTTAGTAATTCCAGTTACATTCCTCTTAATATTTTAATGTTTTCTTCGTTCTTTCAATATTCCCCATTTTCTTCCTCATTTTAATATTTTCTATTTTCTTTTTCCTTTTAATAATTCCAATTTCATTCCTCGTAATATTTTAATGTTTTCTTCATCCTTTCAATATTTCTCATTTTCTTCCTCATTTTAATGTTTTCTATTTTCTTTCGCCTTTTAATAATTCCAATTTTCTTCCTCTTAATATTTTACTGTTTGTTTATCCTTTCAATATGTACCATCTTCTTCCTCATTTTAATGTTTTCTGTTTTATTTCTCCTTTTAATAATTCCAATTTTCTTCCTCTTAATATTTTATTGCTTTCTTCATCCTTGTAATATCTCCATTTTCTTTCTCCTTTTAATATTTTCCATTTCGGAAAAGTCTACTTTTTATTGTAACTTGTGTCTGATGCTGATATGTGCGAATATTCCGTTCCATAAACTTGAGAATACTTAATTAAGAAGCACAGGCACGTCTAGAAAATTGCCGACTCCAACAATCATGCCTACACAATGCTTTATGAATAAACTTTAAATTCTGTACGACCAGCTGTTGGTGACAATAAAATGGTTAAAATAAAACTGAAGAGTGTCCTTGAAAAATCCTGCGTATTCGAAACTGTGAAGTGCAATATGGACTAAATATCAATTATTTAAAATTCGCATCAATAACATCGTGTGATGTCGAAAGAACATTTTCTTGTTGAAGTGACAGTCGAGACAGATTTATATTTGACAATTTACTAATGTACAGATACGGAAATAAAATTTGGAGCTCCCTGATTCTTATAGCCCTAAGTTTCACTTACAACACAGTGTGCGTGTGCAGTAAACAAGAGCCCCTGTATATATGCTACTTGTGGACAGTCGTGCGAAATTGTAGCCTACATACAGGTGGACTCCCATCAAGACTCTGCTCCAAATTTTAATTACGTATCTGTACACAGTTGTATATTGGAACAAAATTAGTGACACTTAAAGTACATCATTATTATTTAGAATGTATCACCATTTTCCAAAAAGAAGAGAAATAAGTAAGTCGCTTTCGTAAATGTGTCTTATAGTCTATTTGTTTTAGTCACCTGATTATACTGAGTAATATTTTGATTCAAGCAATGCAATGGTCTGTACAAGTCCCTGTACTACCCTGAGTTGATGTTGAATAATGTTGAATAATATGCGACGTAATTAACTTCATATGTTCGGTGTCTGAACTTCCACCCCTACTCATCAGTTCTCCATTATCGCCATGTTACTATGTCATATCTGAACATTATTACTTGTAGTCGAAATTACTTATGACTTTTATGGCTTTTAGAGAACCCGGAGGTTCATTGCCGCCCTCACATAAGCCCGCCATCGGTCCCTATCCTGAGCAAGATTAATCCAGTCTCTACCATCATATCCCACATACCATAAATACATTTAATATTATCCTCCCATCTACGTCTCGGCATCCGCGAAGGTCTTTCCCTCCGGCCTCCCAACTAAAAGCTGGTCCACAATAAACCGGGAACGGAAACGACAGAAAATTGTAAAATATTCTAGAAAATTACAAAATTGTAAAACTGTAAAAATTGTAAAATATTGTAAAAATTGTAAAAATTTGTAAAAATTGTAATTGTAATATCGTAAAATTTTGACTTGTTCCACATCTTAAAGCTTCATTGTTCATGTAAGATCTATGAAATATAATGAATGAATGGCAACGAGAACGAGAACAGAAATATTGTTAAAATAAATGTATTTAAATGTGAGCAATCACAATTAACGAGAAGCTTGCCGGAGCCCGGGAACGGGAACGTGAAAGTTAATTGTGGATGCTTAAATTTAAATACATTTATTTTAATATTTCCGTTCTCGTTCTCGTTGTCGTTTCCGTTCCCGGTTTATTATGGACCAGCCTTAACGTTCTATATTTTCTGGATTCGTCCATATGTGCTACATGCCCTGCCCATCTTAAACGTCTGGATTTAATGTTCCTAATTATGTCAGATGAAGAATACAATGCGTGTAGTTCTGTGTTGTGTGACTTTCTCCATTCTCCTGTAATTTCATCCATCTTAGCCGCAATTATTTTCATAAGCACCTTATTTTCAAACACTCTTAACCTGTGTTCCTCTCTCAAAGTGGAAATTAAGATACACAAATGCCGCAGTCAGCTGACGACGACCTTTCACTAACAGGAAGTGGAATTCCAATCATAGCAGATTCTCTGAGATTTGTAGTGGATTAAAGACTATTGGATAGGTTTTCTATTAATATTTTTATTCCTCCTTGTACTCTCAATCGACATATATCGCAGACTCAAATCTCATTTACTCTGCATCATTTGTACCTACGTATAGATGAAAAGGGTCACTAAATATGAATCTGCGCGAACCCTACGAAACGAGACTAGTTGCGACATCGGTGGTAAAACCATCCCAGCGTCGGACAGTCTACTTCCCGCCGCATTTTACGTAACGTTCGATGTATCAGCCTTCCGGGATAGCGGAAGTGAAGCATTAACTTCTGAATGGACATGGACAATCACGGCATGTCGTGCAAAGGTGGGCATTCAATGTTGTGTCCCGGCCAATGTACTCTATCTTGTATCTGTACAGTGTGAATCAAGGAAGAGATTAGTATTGAATATAATGACCTTGACAGTAGTGATGATGATGATGATGATGATGATGATGATGATGATAAATGTATGTTTATATGAGAGAGTGGGCCATTACGACTAGATAGAATATCATCTATTATATTTATCATCCAACTAGACGCATTACCGTCTGATTACACCAAGGTTCGCGTGACTGAACGGGGGTCTGTCGACTGCAGGGATATAATAATAATAATAATAATAATAATAATAATTAATAATAATAATAATAATAATAATAATAATAATAATAATAATAATGTGTGGATTGGAAAGAGAGGAGACTGTTCAGTACTCTATATAAAACGAGTCAAAGTCAAGATAGGAGAAGAATTGTCCGAAGGAATTGAAATAGAGAAAGCAGTACGCCTACAACAAGGATGTCCTTTATCACTTACCCTGTTCAACATCTACTTTGAGGGTTTAGTGAAGAATTGTTTTCAGAACATGAGAGGAGTGATAGTAGGAGGAAGAAGAATAAAGTGCATAAGATTTGCTGATGATATGGTGTTGTTAGCAGAAGAGGAGATGATACTAAGGAACATGCTGCTCGAGCTAAATGATAGCTGTGAGCAGTATGGGATAAGTGCAAACAAGACGAAGACCATGATTATAGGAAGAAAAGTAAAGAAGGTAAACTTGCGAATTCTAAATGAGGCAGTAGAGCAAGTGGACAGCTTCAAATACTTGGGGTGTACTATAAGTAGTAACATGGACTGCTGCCAGGAAGTCAAAAGGAGGATAGCAATGGCAAAGGAAGCTTTTAATAGAAAAAGGAGCATCTTCTGCGGGCCTCTGGAGAAAGAACTAAGGAAGAGACTAGTGAAGTGCTTTGTATGGAGTATGGCAATGTATGAGGCAGACACATGGACATTACGACGAAGTGAAGAGAAGCGAATAGAAGCATTTGAAATGTGGATGTGGAGCAGACTGGAACGTGTGAAGTGGACAGACAGAATAAGAAACGAAGCTGTGTTGGAAAGAGTGGGTGAAGAAAGAATGATGCTGAAACTGATCAGAAAGAGGAAGAGGGATTGGTTGAGAAGAAACTGCCTATTGAAGGATGTACTGAAAGTAATGGTAAACGGGAGAAGAGTTCGGAGCAGAAAAAATATCAGATGATAGACGACATTAAGATACTGTATGTGGATCATACGCGGAGACAAAGAGGAAGGCAGAAAATAGAAAAAAAAATTGAGAATGCTGGTTTTGCAGTGAAAGATCTGTCATTTGACAGAATGCTATGTATGTAATAATAATAATAATAATAATAATAATAATAATAATAATAATAATAATAATAATAATAATACCCATTCAGAGTTGTTTTAATGTGTAATAGGATTCTATCCAAATCCTAAAATATGTTATCGATGATGTTGAACAGCAACCTCCTATGTAAAAAAAAAAAAAGCTAAACAAAATGAGATTTCACTTTATCCCTATCAGAAAAGTCTTTCGGAATCTTCTGCAAACACATCTTAATGTCAAGACATGGATACAAACTTTGCAAGAAGAGATTTAAATACCCTCTTATATTAGATATTTGTTCGTTACTGACTGGCTTTTAAGGAACCCGGAGGTTCATTGTTGCCTTCACATAAGCCCGCCATTGGTCCCTATCCTGAGCAAAATTAATCCAGTCTCTACCATCATATCTCACCTCCCTCAAATCCATTTTAATATTATCTTCCCACCTACGTCTCGGCCTCCCCAAAGATCTTTTTCCCTCCGGCCTCCCAACTAACAATCTATATGCATTTCTAGATTCGCCCATACGTGCTACATGTCCTGCCCATCTCAAACGTCTGGATTTAATGTTCCTAATTATGTCAGGTGAAGTATACAATGCGTGCAGTTCTGTGTTGTGCAACTTTCTCCATTCTCCTGTAACTTCATCCCTCTTAGCTCCAAATATTTTCCTAGGTACCTTTTTCTCAAAAATTCTTAATCTCTGTTCCTCTCTTAAAGTGAGAGTCCAAGTTTCACAACCATACAGAACAACCGGTAATATAACTGTTTTATAAATTCTAACTTTCAGATTTTTTGACAGAAGATATTTAGGTTTTTGTCTTCGATCTCCTGTAAAATTGAATATTTTGACATACGAAGTTGCCGTTCAACATCATCGTTACTCTTTCTTCGGTCAATATCAGATGGACATATGGTGGACCCTCATGAGGTGGGGAGAACAAGAATCCGGGTCTTCACAGTAGGATAGCCGCTCTAGTAGCTCAGGTGACAGAACATTAGCTTATGATGACCGCGCAATAAAGTTCAAATTCGACAACAACAGAGTATTTGTGAAGGACAGAGCCAAGATTGTGAGTTTCGCTAGAGTTTCTCCGATTTTTCCGTTGTCATTCCACCAAAACTCTCCACAATTCTCCTTTCATCATCATCATCATCATCAACTCGAAAAATAGAGCGCCACTTGTGATTACGTGGCAACGAATCGATCGTCCGTCTTTTTGGATATTCCTCGCAGTTCGTTCAGAGATTGGTAGATGGCAGTATGGTGGATTATAGACGACTCATAGAGGCACAAGAGTCCCCATAGTCCTTGCTTTCCTGACAGGCATGACGACTCCTGTAGGTATATGAGAAATGACAGATCACCCCAGGAGGTGAAGGCTGGGAAGGAATGCGTGGAGTGGTGGATGGTAGAGCTGTCTTAGCTGCGGCACAATCATTCCATATGGGTGCACAAAAAGCGTACTTGTGCTGAAGTGCTTAGAGATGTTGTACGTCCCGCCCGTTGATAATCTCTAGCTTTTATCAAGGAATGCGTCCACACGGGAAGGATTTGATTAATTTTCTTATTGACTTCGTTATCAGCTGATGTTCTTGCACAATTTTCTGTAGCCTATTAACGAAAGTCGTTTATTTCTAGTTTCTTGTCCTGTTAATGAACAAATTTTCGTTAATTTCTGCGACTGTATTTTTATTAACCTCTTATATCGCACCGGTCTCTAACTTAAACAACTTTTCGAAAGTTTTACTTTTTTCGCTCTTTTTGTTCGATTTTGTTTCTTAGAACTTCGAAATGTGTGAAATCTAAAAATAATTATTTGAGCCTTCTCAATCAGTGACTGGTAGCTCACTCATCAAAGTCTTGCAAACTTATTTCTGTCCGCCTTTGTGGAATTTTCCTTCACCACATTTTCGTTGATCTTTATTTTTATCTGTCATGTTGCAAAGAATTATAGTTAACAGTTTCTTCTTCCTCAGATCCTTGACATTTGACCTTGATATGTACGGAAATGTAAAGAAGTTAAGTAAATAAACATTCTTATCAAATATTAACATGCAATGTTTGTTAACGTTGTTGTGAACGCACAGAAAACAATACAGGCTGTCGTACTGGCAACGAATTAACCATTGTGAATTAGGAGGGATTCGAATCTACGGCCATATCTTTTACGCAGCATTGCATTTACGATATTGATGATGATGTTGATAATAATAATAATAATACTTACTTACTCACTGGCTTTTAAGGAACCCGGAGGTTCATTGCCGCCCTCACATAAGCCCGCCATTGGTCCCTATCCTGAGCAAGATTAATCCATTCTCTATCATCATATCCCACCTCCCTCAAATCCATTTTAATATTATCTTCCCATCTACGTCTCGGCCTCCCTAAAGGTCTTTTCCCTCCGGCCTCCCAACTAACACTCTATATGCATTTCTGGATTCGCCCATACGTGCTACATGCCCTGCCCATCTCAAACGTCTGGATTTAATGTTCCTAATTATGTCAGGTGAAGAATACAACGCGTGCAGTTCTGTGTTATGTAACTTTCTCCATTCTCCTGTAACTTCATCCCTCTTAGCCCAAAATATTTTAAGCATCTTATTCTCAAACATCCTTAACCTATGTTCCTCTCTCAAATTGAGAGTCCAAGTTTCACAACCATTAAGAACAACCGGTAATATAACTGTTTTATAAATTCTAACTTCCAGATTTTTTGATAGCAGACTGGATGATAAAAGTTCTCAACCGAATAATAATAATAGGCATTTCCCATATAATAATAATAATAATAATAATAATAATAATAATAATAATAATAATAATGGATCAGATACTGGCAGTAAACTAAAGTTTCTTACTGGAGGCCCACATTCTACTGAATTCTTAAAACAGAGTATAGGAATTTCCATTCAACGAAGGAAAGCCGCTAGTGTAGTGGGTTCATTTCCTAACACCACTCCCTTGGAGGATATTTTCTTTTGTCTGACATCATTCCTGAATATAATATCCAATGTATTATTTTTAAATATGTTGACTACAACGCAGTCCACCAATCGATATGAATTAGCTGTTATATATTTTTTGTTGTTGTAGGCCTACAATTACTGTAATTTAATTATTTCTTATATTTTTATAAAGTCTCTACCTATATTTACAAATTGAACATGACTTCAACAATGTTGCGTCACGACGTCACGCAGATTTTTGTTGTAGGTGCTTTACAATGCATTAACCTGAAATGTAGGCCTATTGTATATAGTCGTTAGTTAAAAATAGTCTTCATATTCTATGTCATATGTTATTTGTACAATTAACGCTATGTATAGCATTGTATTGAACTGCAAATCCAGCCTTCACGTAAAGCTTCCTGTGAAACAGACTTGAATAATTTCAAGGGAAAAATTGTTCCGGGGTCGGGTATCGATCCTAGGACCTTTGGCTGAATTAACTTCATTATTGGCTTCAAGTCCCACAGAGTTTGTGTGCACTCGATGTGGGTTTGTGACGTCTTGTGAGCCCACTCGAGTTATGTGGACATAAAGGGAAAAAATTGAGATTGTGTCGGGTGAAATTCTTGGGTAGCTCAGAGCGTTGGTGCGTTCAGCCAAATGTCCCGGGATCGATACCCGGCGCCGGAACAATTTTTCCCCGGAAATTATTCATTGTATTGAACTGTTATAATACTTCTTAAATTTACAGAATAAAATAACTATGTATGTATTTATTCACACTGCAAATGGGTAAATACCCAGTGGCAGTGGTAACTAATTACACTCAATAATGACAATTAATAATAAACACAACTAATAAAAGAATACAATTAATAATACTATTAATAATAACCCTAATAACAATATTAAAAAAAAATAATAATAATTACAAGGAGCATTCTAAATTAGATGAAGCACGAGCCCTTAAAATAACATTTAAAGTAAATCTAATTTGTATTTTAACCCTAAGTTACGAACTAAAACCCACGAGTATATGTTCATAACTGCACAAGTACCTTTCAGCACTACACTCATTTCGCTGACAACTCACTGCACTGGAACTACGACACATTTCACTGATACTATCCTGATTTCACTAACACTTCAAAAACGTTTCAGTGTTCAAATACTTTGCACTGCCACTATAAACTATAAAACTTCACTGACACAAACACACTTCACTTACACAATACACTTCACTGATACAACACACTTCACACTTCACTAGCACAACACAATTTTTCACTGATACAACACTTCAAATAATAGAACATCAATTACACCCTATAATATACTACCTCTATTAGTAAAGTCCTTAAACCTATTTTTAAATACATTTTTGGTTATTGGTAAAGCCTTTAGTAAGTCTGCAAGTAAAGCATTCCAGTCCCTGATAGTACGATTGAGAAAAGAAAACTTTCCAGTGTCCGTCCTCTGTCTTCTTTCCCTCAATTTATATGAGTGGTCGTTCCTTGAAGAGTAATTTGGCGGCTGCAACCTATTTTTTATTTCTCTCCAGGCAGGCTCACCTCTGTATGTTTTTAACATTGCGCATAATCGAATTCGCGTTCTCCGGTCCGTGAGTGTGTCCCATTTTAATGGTGAATTATTACGACAACGCTTGAGAGCCCGTTCTTGAATCTTTTCCAGTGTCTTAATATGTTATAATCTGTAAGGATCCCAACATGCACCATATTCCATTACTGGACGTACTAGTGATTTATATTCAGTCTCTTTGGATTTATCAGCGTCCTTTCTTAGTACCCTCATGTAGGGGAGACTGTTGTATCTTTAGCATAGTGTACCTTTGAACATTTTTTGTTTTTTATTTGTTGCTGCTACCTAGAGGACTCAAAATGAAGTAGATTGTAGAGAAAGCCGCTAAGTAGCTCTAGTCGTAATTTTGGTTTGATTTATTGCAAAGTGTGAGTTCTGTGAACAAAATATTTTTTTAGTACCAAAAGTAAACATTTCGTTCATTGATATATGTTTTCTAACACAAAACCAGATTGTATTTATCACTATCCATCAAGTACAATGTGTTCCGTATCATCTGGTGAGTAATAACATATTTTAATTTCCATGATTTATTCGAATCTCTAGTTTTGGGAGCCATATTTGTTTAAACGTGCACCCTCTTGTACCTTTGAACACAAAACCTCTTGCACCATGGAACATGTTCCAAGGTACACAATACTATTGGTTTTGTTTTTCTTTTATTTTAAGATCATGTCACGAAGTAAGGCTGGAGTTAAGAGCCCCCCAGTTGATCCGGATGCCTTGAAGAAAGCTGTTGAAGCAGTTATTGCCCCTCCAGGAAATAAAATCTCAATCAGAGAAGCCTGCTCTGATTTATGATGGCAAATACATTTTAAATATGATTTTCAGTTCTTACAGCTATATTCCCACCTATATTCCATGTGTTCCAACTTACAAGAGAGTATGTTCTAAGGTACATGAACCTGTTGTACCTTTGAAGACATTACATATCCCCTCATTTTATTTTTTCCGTCCTCAATAGATGCGTATAACAGGAAAATATATACAGGAAGTTGTAAAGGAATCTTAAATAATTATTTAAAGCATTTTTTCATTTAAAAAAATTAATTTCCCAAAATTAAAAAAAAAAATAAAATGTGAAAAGTGTTTAAAGGTACAACAGTCTCCCCTACTATGTTCGAACCCATAACAGTGATGGTGATAATAATAATACTGGTAATAATAATAATAGTAATAATAATAATAACAATAATAATAATGATGATGATGATGATGCTGCTGGTGGTGATATTCTCAAGATATAGGCTCACATCACCCATTTATACTTAAGTAGATAATGTATTTGAATTCTTTAAAATACTATATTGTACTGTAGTAAATGTCTTGTTTCACACCTTCTAAGTCAATGCAAAACATTGTCAGTGTCAGTTATAATAGTACGACATTAGGAGCATTTAAGCCCCCTGAGTTAGTGGAAGTAAGTTCATAGGGTCTATAACAGTAATTCCTCTCCAAGTGTGGGGGTGAAAGTTAGCAACTGATACAGACTTGGTGTGAAATTACGGATTTACTCGCGTCTTTTTTCTACAGAATTCTAGGTTTCATTGCTACCAGACAAGTTTCTCTTTCGCGAGAATGCACCGTGACGTCGGTGAGGTATCAGCCAATCACACAATTAAATTCCTGCAATGACCATTCCGTGCTTGTACCGTAACGTGTCAGTCAGGAGAGAAACGGAATCCGAAATATTTCGGTGACGATTACCAAATGAATGTGAAATTATGTATAGACGTACTAAGGCCGGGCGCAGACCAACGTAGCAGAGCTTCTCTTGTCAAAAGCGCTGTTGCTGAAACGTGCTGGAACATGCTTTCCTGTTTTTCCACTGTCTTAAGCCATGGTATATCTCACACCTAGCGTGCAAAAGGATCCAATATGATTTAACACATCTATGTAAAGTATTTTTGAAAATACGGGAATTTTACTTGAAGCAAGTAAAGAGATAGGTTTGGAAGTAAATCCCGAAAAGACAAAGTATATGATTATGTCTCGTGACGAGAATATTGTACGAAATGGAAATATAAAAATTGGAAATTTATCCTTTGAAGAGGTGGAAAAATTCAAATACCTGAGAGCAACAGTAACAAATATAAATGACACTCGGGAGGAAATTAAACACAGAATAAATATGGGAAATGACTGTTATTATTCGGTTGAGAAGCTTTTGTCATCTAGTCTGCTGTCAAAAAATCTGAAAGTTAGAATTTATAAAAGTTATATTACCGGTTATTCTTTATGGTTGTGAAACTTGGACTCTCACTTTGAGAGAGGAACATAGGTTAAGGGTGTTTAAGAATAAGGTGCTTAGGAAAATATTTGGGGCTAAGCGGGATGAAGTTACAGGAGAATGGAGAAAGTTACACAACACAGAACTGCACGCATTGTATTCTTCACCTGACATAATTAGGAACATTAAATCCAGACGTTTGATATGGGCAGGTCATGCAGCACGTATGGGCGATTCCAGAAATGCATATAGAGTGTTAGTTGGGAGGCCGGAGAGAAAAATACCTTTAGGGAGGCCGAGACGTAGCTGGGAAGATAATATTAAAATGGATTTGAGGGAGTTGGGATATGATGATAGAGAATGGATTAATCTTGCTCAGGTTAGGGACCAATGGCGGGCTTATGTGAGGGCGGCAATGAACCTCCGGGTTCCTTAAAAGCCAGCAAGTAAGTAAGTAAGGAGAAGGAGAGTGTTTTACACATACCAATTTTTATTAATGTACAAGATACAATAATGGAAAAAAAAATGTTGAATATTTCCAGAATTTTACTTAACCCCTTAAAAAACAGGCTGACACCCATTAATTATGGTAGTGTACGTCATTTCCTCTTCGCTACTCAGCATCCAGATTAGGTTTACATCCGGCCGCACAGGTCTACTTTTCGTACTCCGGCCCTTTGTAGGGCTTGGACGTAGTACTCACGTCTTCGTACTTCCACCTTGTTGGAAAAACCATATAGATTGCTCTCTTTTCTTATAACCTCGCATTTCTTATCTTACAATCTCTTTTCTTATCGTGTAACATTTCTTACTTTTATTACGTGCAAGCTTTTACCATGTAAGCTGATGACGATGAAGAACATAACAACGACGACGAACCACTCAATTGTAGCTGTCTCGTAAATTTCAGTTTCAGGCTTCATTCGACTAAAAACAGAGCATTCCTTCACAAACATCTTTACAAGCTGCTTAGCCAAGCCGCTCCTAAAAAATCTGCATAAAAAGTTTTAATTACTCTCAGCATGGCTTTTAGTGACGTCACGGGAATGAATAAAACGTCAATCCACTTTATTGCTATGACCCTGCACACTGTATTTGAGAGCTTTTTTTGTGTTAGATCGGTGTGATAAGTACTGCAAATGTTTATTTAAATACTTTTTCGAAAACACATAACATAAGCCTACTAAAATAATAATAATAATAATAATAATAATAATAATAATAATAATATGTCCACACCTGTCGAATAGCGGTTAGCGCGTCAGGCCGTGAAACCAGGTGGCATGAGTTCGATTCCCGGTCGGTGCAAGTTACCTGGTTGAGGTTTTTTCCGGGGTTTTCCCTCAACCCGTTACGTTCAAATGCTGGGTAACTATCGGTGCTGGACCCCGGACTCATTTCACCGGCATTATCACCGTCATCTCATTGAGACACTAAATAACCTAGATAAAGCGTCGTAAAATAACCTACTAAAATATTATTTTAAAAAATAATAATAACTTACAAATGTATTTTAGAGTGCCCGGAGGTTCATTGCCGCCCTCACATAAGCCCGCCATCGGTCTCTACCCCGAGCAAGATTAATCCATTCTCTATCATCATATCCCACTTCCCTCAAATCCATTTTAATGTCATCCTCCCAAATACGTTTTGGTCTCCCCAAAGGAATTTTTCCCTCAGGTCTTCCAACTAACACTCTAGACGCATTTCTGGATACACCCATACGTGCTACATGGCCTGCCCATCTCATACGTCTGGATGTAATGTTCCTAATTATGTCAGGTGAAGAATACAATGCATGCAGTTCTGCGTTGTGTAACTTTCTCCATTCTTCTGTAACTTCATCCCTCTTTGTCTCAAATACTTTTATAATTCAAATCACCGTGTGTTAAGGATGTGATAAGTTTTAAAAAAATTGAAAGATTAACAATTGAAAGTGTAAATATTTTTTTCTCAAAAAGTAATTGAAAAAAAATATGAAAAGGATGTCATATTTTATATACATCTAACAGACATAAATTAAATGTAAATGTAAAGAAAAATTATGTCAAGTTTAAAAATTGGGACAATTACAATTTAGTATTAAAAGTAACAAAAATTAATTATAAGTAAAGCAATTGGAATATCAAAGTGAAAATTTGTGCATTGCATGTCCACATTAAAAGAAGTATGTGGTAAAGGTTTCAGATTAATTGGTGTAAAAATGTATAAGTTAGAAGAAATTTTCTCATGACATTTCGGCCAGTGTATGGGACCGGTGCCCACCCAGCATCGTGATGCACTTGAGGAGCTACGATAGGTAGCGAAATCCGGTTGCGAATGCCAGCTATAACGGTTGGGGGGATCATTGTGCTAACCACACGATACCTCCATTCTGGTTGGATGATCGTCCACCTCTGCTTCGACATGTGGGCGTGAGGCCAGCAGCCGGCTGGTCGGTCTAGGCCCTTTACGGGCTGTAGCACCACGGATTATTATTATTATTATTATTATTATTATTATTATTATTATTATTATTAACATAGGTTCAGGGTGTTTGAGAGTAAGGTGCTTAGGAAAATATTTGGGGCTAAGCGGGATGAAGTTACAGGAGAATGGAGAAAGTTACACAACACAGAACTGCACGCATTGTATTCTTCACCTGACATAATTAGGAACATTAAATCCAGACGTTTGAGATGGGCAGGGCATGTAGCACGTATGGGCGAATCCAGAAATGCATATAGAGTGTTAGTTGGGAGACCGGAGGGAAAAATACCTTTAGGGAGGCCGAGACGTAGATGGGAGGATAATATTAAAATGGATTTGAGGGAGGTGGGGTATGATGATAGAGACTGGATTAATCTTGCACAGGATAGGGACCGCTGGCGGGCTTATGTGAGGGCGGCAATGGACCTCCGGGTTCCTTAAAAGCCATTTGTAAGTAAGTAAGTATTATTATTATTATTATTATTATTATTATTATTATTATTATTAAAATATATATATTTTTTCATATAGCAGAAAGATAGTGTTTTACACGTACCAATTTTCATTCTTGTACAAGATACTGTAATGGAGGAAAAGATATTGAATATTTAAAAAAAATTACTGCTGTAAGCTATACCTAACCCCTTAAGAGAAGTCAAGCCTCTGTTCTGCAGAATCATGTCTCCAGTCAAAAACTTCTTCAAACATGTTAGTTTTTCTAAAACTACCACATACTGTGAAAACCTGCTTAATTCTGTTATTGATGCAGATACATCCCGGATAGCTTTCTTGTCAGTGGCACTCGTCCACACAGTCTAGTATATACAGTCACGAAGCTTGAGTTTTGAGGGTGCTAGAAACAATTGACTGTGACGGTACTATTTTGCATTGCCTGTAATGAGGCGATATTAGCGATCCTAGTGATTAGCAACTATCTAATGTTTGCATATTTACTACGTATTGAGCTTCGCGACTGTATATACTAGACTGTGCTCGTGCAGTCCATGCAAGCTTTCTCCAAAATCTCTTCCTAGTTGCTGCTGTCACGATCTTTCGCGGCGACCCTGAGTCATTAAACAGTTAATAACGAATTGCATTGGTCCTCTGGCCAGTGCAATCCGGACACCGCCTTTGTCTCTGATTAGACGATAAGTGCAACTGTACCGGTTAACAGCTCCAGACTTCCTATTGGCATTGTCTGAAAGGGCGCCGTAACATAACAGAAAACTGACAGCTGTTGTTGAAAATGACTTTACATATTTTGTTTTCATTCGCTGACCTTTCGGAAATTTCTACATCGTGAAGTATTAATGCTTTCATAAGCAAATAATTTAATGTACTTTTTTGTAGACCACTTTTGCCACACTTAATGGTGTCCTCTTGACCTAAACGGGAAGTGCATATAGTTAATGAACTTGTTGATATTAAGCTGGTCGTAGATAATCAAAAGCAGGCCTCTCCCCGCTCTATCTGCTGCTTTAGAGTGACTAATTTATGACTCTATTAGTCTGTTCTGCATTTAATCCTTGAGTTGTATTAGTTTTCACTTTTTATGCCGACTTCCTAGGAAACCGAGTCTTAAAAGGCAGTTTTCTTTAAATGTCTGTGTTCGACGTCTTTCTGTTTGTAAAGCGCTTGCTAAACAGACCTTCACGAAATTCATATATTGGTAATCGCATTGCTGTCTTCAACAAGATTAAAACGGTGCCAGTTGATGCAGCATACATCACTGACGTGTTCTCGAAAAAGTAATTTGTGCGAGATCGTGCGTATTTGCTTGGTTTCCGCACAAAACCAATCCGCGGAAAGTCTAAAATTCCACATTCAGTATTCCCAACCTAACACACATAACAATTTCCCTCTTCTTACCGCTTAAGTGACATATTGATTTTACTGCTTTAGGCTTTTAACATATTATTTTTAGAGACGTTCAATATAGTAATAATTATAAATTGGAAACTTACTACTGCAATTTCACCTAAATTGCACTGTTAATTATTGTTTTTAAATATTTGCAAAAATTAAGTAAACTCTACAACTCCACTAAAGTTACTGCATTCGTGGTGCAAGTAACATTAAGTAAGCCGTGAAAAAATCAACAAGATTCCAGATGCCGATGTTATTACTGCAATATGTTATATAAATAATATTGTTAAAATATTAAAATGAAAAATAATCATTACATAACCTTACCGTTTGTTTTAAGTTCGCATTTATAGACTGGGGGGAAAAAAAAGACAGACGTATATCACGGCCTGCTGGAGTATAGTAAACACAGAAAACATTTTAAAGCAACAATGTTGAAGATAGATATTTTTGTTTTGCAAATTTGCCGTCATTGAACAGAAACCAAGATGGAGATTTCATTGCAACTAATTAGAAATTCGTCTTTCAGGTATGTAATAAACGATCTTCGCACAAAATAATGTACGATACACGAGCGGTATGTTTTCTTTCAATTCTCGGAAATTAAAAAAGCTCAACTACGTTTCGCTTTTTCAAACTTTTCCTCGAACATGAAAACTTCAACATACCGCTCTTGTAACGCATATTACTATTGTGAAGGTGGAATAATAATAATAATAATAATGATAATAATAATAATAATAATAATAATAATAATAATAATAATAATGGAGTTAAGACCATCAGGCCTTCTCTTCATATAGCGTTATTTCAAGCAATCAATTAAAATACCAGAACATTTTTAACTCAACAAATATTTTTTGAATACTCGTAGCTGAAATCTGGTACGTTCCCCGATAATTCCAGACGTACAGTAACCACACCTTAAGGTGATCATGCACAAAGGGTGTGGAAGACCCTGAATAAACATAAATAATGAATACATTGCAATATATGAACAATAAAAAAATAAATGGGATTTTTGTAAGTAGGCCCTAAATAAATACCGGTTATGAAAAAAACGATTAAATAAATAAATAAATAAATAAAAATGAAGTAATTACGTAAAGACGAAAGATGATTAAATGAATAAATGCGAAAGATAAATATATAAGAGGTAATACATAATAGATAATAGATAATAAATAAATAAATAAATAAATAAATAAATAAATAAATAAATAAATAAATAAATAAATAAGAAAAGAAGAAATGAAATGGATGGATGAATGAATGAATGGATGAATGAATAAGGAAAAAAAGAAATAAGGATTAAATGGATAATTAAATAAATGAATAAATAAATAAAGATATAAATAAAAAATGAATGAATAAATAAATGGATAAATGAATAAATAAATGTATAAATAAATAAATAAATTTGTTAATAAATAAATGAATAAATAAATAAAAAAATAAATAAATAAATAAGAAAAGATGAAATGAATGAATGAATGAATGAATGAGGAAAAAAAGAAATAAGGATTAAATGGATAATTAAATAAATGAATAAATAAATAAATAAATAAGAAAAGAAGAAATGAAATGAATGAATGAATGAATGAATGAATGAATGAATGAATGAATGAATGAATGGATGAATGAAGGAGGAAAAAAAGAAATAAGGATTAAATGGATAATTAAATAAATGAATAAATAAATAAAGATATAAAAAAATGAATGAATAAATAAATGTATAAATAAACAGATTTGTTAATAAATAAATGGATAAATAAATAAATAAATACGAGTGAATGCGTAAAGAAATATATAAGTAAATAAAAGGGTAAATAAATAAAGAAATAAAGAAATAAGGAATGAATGAATGAATGAATGAATGAATGAATGAATGAATGAATGAATGAATAAATATAAAAGTATTTCAGTTTGAAAGCTATTTCCTGGCATCGGTATTTTTAAAGAGCTTCTCTACTGCTGACATTGTCTCCAAGAAGGAGTTGGCCCAATGTAAGCTTTGTGTTATCTAATTCTTGGTTACCATCACAATGCCAAAACGTTTAATCATTGCAATCATATTTCCGACGTACGTCCTCGAATTTTTATAGTACAGTTATATTTCAGCTCGCAATGTTGGCACTGATATGAACTAGGATACATCAAGTGAGTTCTAGCGTGACATTCTAACCACCGTGTTGCAGCATAATGACCCATTATTGTAATCATCAACCATAGATATGACAACGCGTTCGCAACGCTGGCTATTAATTACGCAATATCTCAGCGGAGACATTTCGTTTTTCTTTTTTTTTTTTTTTATTTGTGAAAGGTCAGAAATGGAGCCTGGGTATTTTTAAAGCGCAGATATTGAAATTTGCCTGCAAATATGCTCAAAATGTGACTAAATATGTAGTATAAATATGGAATTAACTGAAAATCAATTCCATTATAATAGTATACCTATTATGAAAGAATTTGTCATATATATATTTTTTTTTTTTTGCTGTATCATTCTATAATGAAAGCTGTTCTGAAATTTTCCTTCTTGTCAGAGGAACGTTTCTCTACGGTTTCTTATGTAACTTGACAAGTTATAATTCATTGCATTTCTTCAGTTTAAAATTGTAGTTTTAAGAAATACAACCGAACTTGCTGTATTTCTGTGAGATTTTCTAAGGGATCTTTTAGAAAACTCTCCCTTCAAAAAGTCAGAGAAACGCTATGTTAGTGTCTACACATTCCACACCGGACACCTCGGTTCAAATCTCTCGAAGTTCTAATGAATTTATAGTTAATAAAGACGGTGTTTGTGGCAGGTTTTCGTGGGATACTGCCATCTCCCCTTTCACAATTCTGCCACTCCTTCATTAATGATCATTTTCGTTCTATTTCAGTGTAAATCAACAGCCATGTAGCCACTTCGTAGCTCAGGCGGTAGCGCGTTTGCATGCTGATTCAGAATTGTTCTTGGGCGTGGGTTAGATTTCCATACATTTTACACGTGAACCTAAATTAGTAGATTGTGGACAAAATTATTCGGACTCCCATTCGATTTCCGGCTAGGACAGTGAAGATTATTTATAATAATAATAATAATAATAATAATAATAATAATAATAATAATAATAATTCTTTATTTATACTGGCAAAGTTAAGGCAATAGGGCCTTCTCTTACACTCTACTAGGTCACAAGGTATACAATCAGTGAAAAATTTAACAAAAAGTTAAAGAACAGAATACTAACATATTACAAAAAAATAATAATAATAGCATAATAAAATCGACACTAAACAACATGAAAATAATACCATAATAGAAAAAAAGAAAGTAAAATATATTGGAAATATGGAAATATGGTTAATATGGAAAAACATAAGGAAGAATATATCAAAATGGAATGTAATAAAATAATAATAAAAAAGAAAAGAAATACGAAAATTAAATAAAATTCACGATAAAAAGGCTATGATAATAAATTCATCGGCTGATAAAGAGAACAAAAAGGGGAAAGGAAGGAAAAAGAAATATATAGCCTATATTTTTACAAAACTATGGCAGAGAAAAGGGCTTATAACTGAAAGGAATCTAATTCAAAAAGTTAAATTTTAATTTATTTTTGAAACTAGACAGTGTCCGACAGTCTCTGACATGTTGTGGTAGAGAGTTCCAGAGATGAGCTGCAGAGACGGTGAACGATGAAGAGTTGAAGGATGTTCTGTGTTTGTGAATGGAGAGTGTGATATGGTGTTGTGAGCGGGTATCTATTTCGTGATATGAGGACAAATGTTGAAAACGAGAAGCTAGGTAGCTCGGGTTAGAGGTTTGAAGAATATTGAAGAGTAAAGTTTTTCACGTGTTGATTTTGTGTAATTCTTTCTCTTACCAGATCGAAATGTAACTTTTCTAGTAATTTCGCCTATCATACTGTCATAGGAAATGATGTATTCCGCATCTCGATTCAAACACTTCAAGCTATTTACATCGCCAAACTATGGTCCGTCCCAGGAATCTGTAGAGTAGAAAGACGAAATAAGACCTCTGCGTAAATTGTATGTGGGAGGGCTAGGGCCAATGACGCTGTGGGGGAGGCATTGGTTGAACGAAGCGAGCAATCGCTTGCAGAGAAGGGATCATTTCTATCTGAACCCTCTACCACAGGCATGTCAAAAGCCCTGCACATTGTGCAGTAGTCTCTGAGCGATGTGCACTTTCTATTCCCCTACCTGGAGGGAGTGAATCGCCTTGGAGGGGAACGCGACAGGGTTATACAGACCTGCAACAGCATATCAGCTTTTGTTTCAGTAACTCAGTTTCAGTACGGGTACTGATTTGGCTGTCTGTGAATGAGTTATGATAAATAAAGTGAAGAGTTCACAGATAACGAAGAAGGGAAATTATTAATCATGTAACATAATTGTTATAATGTTTTTCTCAGCCAACAATAATTATTTTAAAATGAAAGGTTTTGATCAGCCCATGTCGAGGTAATAGTGTTGTGGCAGTTTAGATCAGATTAGTAAAGTTAATCAGTACTCTCACGGCAAAACGAACTTGACATTGGCGTTGTTTTAGGGTCTGTACTAACACAGCCATCAAAGATTAGACGACTTACGACTTTCATTTCATAAGCTGGTAAGTGATGAGAATATAGTGAGGAATACATTAAGGCTCTTGAGGTTGTAAGCAACTATTTGCAAGGGGGACAAATTTTCTGAAAAAATATATAATTGTAAATTTTCCGTCTCACGTCACTATATTATGCTAATATACTTACATTAATAAATCTTTAAACCTGACATGAATAGAATATCGTCGCTTCACAGCTTGTGAACTACACTTTTAATTTCTCTCAGTAACGCTTCCAACTTGTCGATACTTGCTCTCAACGTTTTCTAAATAAACTATATGTGAATTTAAATTCTAAGCTTAATTTATATCATTTATTAATATTAATGTTAATTTCTACTGCATACAGCAAGGAAATTATATCAGTGTAAAAACTTCACAATGACCTACTGCATGTAATTAATTGGGAGTATATTTTCTTTAACATTTGTGTACCAATGGTCTCAATAAATAATAATGCTTGACGAACAATGAAAGAATAGAGTCTATTATTTAAAATCATTAGTACCTACTACGTAAAATGAAATACTGTGTTCGTTTTTTGTTGTTTCGAAATTACTGCAATATTCTTTTTCTTCAAATACTATATAAAAATAATTTTAATAAATTATGCTTTACAAACCACTACTTTGTCAAGTATAACTGAGTAAGCCTAAAGTGTTTTGTATTGCAATTGTCAAATATAGACACTGATAATAACCGTGTTTTTTCCTTCTTCTAAGTGTATTTATAATGTCCAAATGCCTATTTAATCCAACCCTAGAAGCGCAGAATAGATTATTGTACACCCCTCCAGCTAAGAACTGGT
Source organism: Periplaneta americana (assembly GCF_040183065.1). Lineage (NCBI taxonomy): Eukaryota > Metazoa > Arthropoda > Insecta > Blattodea > Blattidae > Periplaneta > Periplaneta americana. The sequence continues at coordinate 12,069,013 of NC_091127.1, forward strand.
AAGAGCAACGCTTGAATGATGCAGTCCGCACAGACCGGCGATCCGCGCACATATCTGCACATTCAGTCTGATTTCTGACATGCCTGCTCTACTACGAGCATCTTACCCCTTAGCAGCCTGAGCTGATGCTGCCCGCAATACACTCCGGCATAGATAGACTCCGTCCCCATATGCGCCTTGGCATCTCTCTACAGATTCCTGGGACGGACCGTAGTGAAAACAAGGAAAAATGTTCCATTAACCAGAGGCACTGAAATAAATTTCGTGCACTGTTGAAGAAATATGAGAAGTCGAAATAAACGTTGTTCCTAATCACTGAATGTATTACTGCTCCTCACGCGTTGAAGTTTTGGAGGTTGCAGTGGGATATGATGGCCAGTTGCTGTTCTTGCAGTATGAAAGTTATTTCGTTGTATATCATTACACGGGCTCTTCAAGGACTTCATGCTACCGTGTGACCCCTATAAAATATATTTTGTCGTTTATGGAAATTACGTTTCTGCGTGAATTTTCACTCAGCTCTTTATGGTATGATCCTTTAATCACCATCATTATCACCATAATCAATATCAGCGTATTCACATTCCAAGTGACCTAAGACTTTTTCGATTGTGATTGAAAATTATTTTTGCACATCTGTAGGTCTAGGAGTAACCTCGCTTTCAGACTTTGATTTTTTGTTTATTTATGTAATACATACTCGTATATGTATTGAGGTATTTCGGACTTCATTTTAAATCCTATCCAATGCCCTGTATTGCGGCAGCCCATCTCAGAACACTCATTTCTCACGTTTCTAATTTTCTAATCCGATTTCTAAGCCTATGACCCATCCTCTCATAACATGGAAGGAATTAACATTACAGAGATGATGATGATGATGATTATGATGACTGTACAGCAATGATAGAACAATGATAAATTAATATGAATGATAAGAAAAACCAAAGTGCTTGAATATAATTTCCTGTAAAACATATTTTAGGAACGTGCCTGAAATCGAGCCCAGTTTTCTTTAGGTGGAATAAATAAATATATATCGATGGTGTTCAGATAAAAGGTTTTATCCCACAAAAGAAAAAAAATTCAGAAACAGGTATAATTAAATTTAAACACATTATTATTACTTTATTAATTTATTTTGCTAATAATTGTAACATAAAATATAATATAAACAGAAAAAACTTTGGCTCACTCCTGAAAGAGTAGAACTCGTGTTCAGGGGCGGATTCCTTAATTTAAATTAAGAAGTATATAATACAATTTGTCTTATGTCTACTACGCAATAAGAATATATGAATTTAAATTTACAAATTTTTCATTATTTATAAAATCCGTAAATAACGTTTTAAATTTAATACTAGAACAATTAGAACTGACAAGATTAGGATATTTAAATATAAGTTTGTTATATATTCTTGGGCCTAAATTACTACTATGATTAAATACTGTAGCAGTGTTGCATTTTGGTTCAAACAATCTTAAAGAATTCATACTTTTTGTTTCATAACTATGAGAATACAATTCAAAATTGTTTCGATTTTTATGTATCAATTTTATTAATACAATATGATAAATTTGTCTTATTTTAAGAACATTAAAGTCTAAAAACAATGTTTGAGATGGAAAATCGATAGGTTTATGAAGATATATTTTAATTATTTTCTTATGTAATAAATAAAGTCGATTAAAATTGGTTTTAAATAAGCCACCCCATCCTGTAGTTCCATACATAATTAAAGACTGAAATAAAGTTAAGTATATTGTGCGTAATAAATTTATTGACGAGTTGTTTTATTTGATGGAATTTAAACATAATTGTCAAAAATATATTTTCACATTTTGTAATTAAATTTTAACTTATTACAGGAATTTCAGCAAAAGTCACATTAAAAAAATGAGAGATAAGCTCTTTTACCTAAACACCATCGATATGATTGTTTACAAGTAATGCTAATAAAATTAAGTAGCATACGTGTTGTATACATTTTCTGTATTTACTTGGAGAGAGAGAATCTTCGAGTTCTGTTTAAGCAAAAATGGCCTATCTCACGAAGTCATACATGTAGTCTATGATAATGATAGTCGTTTATTTTATGAAACCTTCTATGTGACAGTAAAGAATATGTTTTTTTTTTTCAGAAGGAAGAAAAAAATAATTAAATAGCAATAGGTCTATATAAGAATATTAGATTTTTTAATTGGTTATTTTACGACGCTTTTTCAACTGTTTTGGTTATATAGCGTCTGGATGAGATGAAAGCGATAATGCCAGCGAAAGAGTTCAACGGCGATAGTTACCCAGTATTTTCTCTTAATGGTTGAGGAAAATCCGCGAAAAAAAAAACTTCAATCAGGAAGGAATATTACATAATTCGGTATAGAACGTTGGTGAATATGATAGACATCAATGACATCATCGAAGATCGGTGTAGAGCTATTTATATGTAATTACTTATTCCTTCCTTGTGAAAAATTATGCTCCGTACTGAGATGTAAGAGGTTTCGTAAAATCAACGACGGTCAAAACAGAAAAAAATATCGTTACTGTTGTTGGCCGCGATGTGCGTTGTGTGCTGAAGTGTACAGCTTTAATATTGCGTGGCAGTCACGGTCCTGGTATCGAGTCCCGATTTAGGCATGGACGTTTGTCCATTGTCAATGTTCTGAATCTTCTGTGTGGGCTATTCCATATGAAATCGATCAGTAAAAAACCTCGCATCTTTTTATACTCTAATTTTTTCCCTACTTATACAAGGTGCTGAGGAGAGTGCATTTTCAAAAATATACTATCGAAAGTCAAACGGTTTACGTACTATTTAGCGACAAATTTAGTGTATTTTATAAAAACAAGCCTCTTTCAGCGCTCAGAACTCTGTAACCATTTACTGCAGAACATTGAACGAGAGCTCATTTTGAAGCTGACATTTGGTAGGTTATGATAAGAAGTAATCCTTATTTTTATTGTACACAGAGCGACAGATAATATAATTTTACTTGCTTTTAGGTTTTTTGGCCATTTGTAAAAATGTAAAAAAATATTGAGAAGAAAACTTGCATTATTAAGAGGGATTCGGCATTGTTTGCTTAGTGGTACGGCAACAAGTTTCGAGGGTATTACCGAATAGATTATTTCCACACGCCTAGACTTGAACGGGCAGTACCGCACGCACTGGATGAGAGCTGAAGATAAGCAAGCGTTGGGCGTCATTTTACTCCTGTGTTTATGAAAACCTGTGATAAAGCTAGCCCCGCTATGCGCTACTAGACGAAGCATCACGGGTTTGTCTCCTGGCCTTGCTTGTCTCGGCTAGCTCCCGTCTCACAGTCAGCTGGTTAGTTCACGCGCGTACTATTTATTTTCTTTATTTGATATTTTCAATACTTTCTTATCAACATACTATCAGTAAAAAATATGTGTTTATTTGTACTTTCAATGCGGAATCTAACTATATATTTTTTAAATATTTTTTTCCTTGCCAAAGGTGTCTTAATGAAGAAAAATCTAAATTTCTCCATTTCCATAAAAAGTAAGAAAATCTGTTTATATGTCAATACAAACTTTAATTTCTCAGCATCAAAATAAACCATGATTTTGATCATTGGGTAAAAGGGTTTCGGAGATACAACAGTTTAAAGTTGCTAATTTTATGAAAATACGATAAATTTAAAAATTTTTAATTTAAACACTATGAAGTTCTGATGCCTCATACTTTGCACAAAGCATTGCATCACAGTTCTCTACGTACAAAAAAAAACTTTAATTGTATTTAGAAATTGTAAGGCCAATTTTCTCTATATTTCGGTCGATTTGAGATGGAATAGCTCGTGCAGTGTTCATCTCGCGTGACGAGGACGGAGGAGCCCAGTGTGATGCGTGTAAACCCGGAAGATACATGAAAACCGTCAATAAGTAGATGGAAAAGATACCATTAATGTTAGTAAAATTATTAATAATATAGTCTGTCCTTGATGTAATGCACATTACGGTAATGAAACAGTTGTACACTAGGAAGTATATGACAAAAAGAGGAAGGTCAATGTAACTTATCATAAAATATCCATACTCCGCTGATTTCGATGAATAGTAGCAATGAAAACCTAACAAGAGCTGTCTTTTTTCGAAGAATTTCCCGTTTCATATATAACAATATAGTAACCAGGAAATTTTATCATTTTTTTAACGCTTATGTCAGATTGATTTTGTTAATTTTTTTTAAATTTTCAATGCAGGCTAAGTAATTTAGCCATTAATGTTTCAAATACAGTGGACTCTCTTAAGTTTGAACAGAATTGAAAGTTCTGTACAATAAGGGTAGTGGGTGTGGCAGGTGAAATGAATACAAATTCTTATTGCCTCTTACTATCCACTTCCTAATTGTTCAAGAATATTTTCGTACAGAAAACCGAAAAATTATATTTTGATAATTTTTATAAAAACTCAGTCCTGGTACCTATCTCTTTAAGGGGTTAGATACAGCTTACAGCAGTAAAAGCTTTTGAAATATTCAACATTTTTTTCCTCCATTAGGCCTACTATATCTTGTACAATAATGAAAATTGGTATGTGTAAAACACTGTCCTTCTGCTCTATGAAAAATATATTTTTACAATTAAAAAACGTATTTATATATTATTTTTCAAAATTCAAAATGGTTATAGTTCATTGTGCAGTGATGAAGCGTTTCCCTCATAACTGATAAACTTGGTAACTTTTTCATGTTTACTGTCTTTTATTTTATTGCTGAAACTCATGTTTACAATATTATGCTCTTTCAGCTACATTCCTTAATAAATAATACTTACTTACTGGCTTTTAAGGAACCCGGAGGTTCATTGCCGTCCTCGCATAAGCCCGCCATTGGTCCCTATCCTGAGCAAGATTAATCCAGTCTCTACCATCATATCCCACCTCCCTCAAATCCATATTAATATTATCTTCCCATCTACACGTCTCGGCCTCCCCAAAAGATCTTTTTCCCTCCGGCCTCCCAACTAACACTCTATATGCATTTCTGGATTCGCCCATACGTGCTACATGCCCTGCTCATCTCAAACGCTTGGATTTAATGTTCCTAATTATGTAAAGCGAAGAATACAAAGCATGCAGTTCTGCGTTGTGTAACTTTCTCCATTCTCCTGTAACTTAGCCCCAAATATTTTCCTAAGAACCTTATTCTCAAACACCCTTAATCTCTGTTCCTCTCTCAAAGTGAGAGTCCAAGTTTCACAGCCATACAGAACAACCGGTAATATAACTGTTTTATAAATTCTAACTTTCAGATTTTTTGACAGCAGACTAGATGACAAAAGCTTCTCAACTGAATAATAACAGGTATTTCCCATATTTATTCTGCGTTTAATTTCCTCCCGAGAGTCATTTATATTTGTTACTGTTGGTCTAAGATATTTGAATTTTTCCACCTCTTCGAAGGATAAATCTCCAATTTTTATATTTCCATTTCGTACAATATTCTGGTCACGAGACATAATCATATACTTAGTCTTTTCGGGATTTACTTCCAACCCTATCGTTTTACTTGCTTCAAGTAGAATTTCCGCGTTTTCCCTAATTGTTTGTGATTTTCTCGTAACATATTCACGTCATCCGCATAGACAAGAAGCTGATGTAACCCATTCAATTCCAAACCCTCTGTGTTATCCTGAACTTTCCTAATGGCATATCCTAGAGCGAAGTTAAAAAGTAAAGGTGATAGTGCATCTCCCTGCTTTAGCCCACAGTGAATTGGAAAAGCATCAGATAGAAACTGGTCTATACGGACTCTGCTGTTTCACTAAGACAGATTTTAATTAATCGAACTAGTTTCTTGGGAATACCAAATTCAATAAGAATATTATATAAAACTTCTCTCTTAACCGAGTCATACGCCTTTTTGAAATCTATGAATAACTGATGTACTCCACCCTTATACTCCCATTTTTTCTCCAATATCTGTCGAAGTATTTATATATTATTTTTAAAAATTCAAAATGGTGGCATTTTACTTTGTAGTGATAAAGTGTTTCCCTCATAACTCATAAACTTGTTAACCTTTTCATGTTCTCTCTCTTTTATTTTATTACTGAAACTCATGTTTACAATATCATGCTCTTTCAACTACATTCATTAATGATTTTTTTATTTTGTGTTAGAAGAAAATACTGATATTTGACCATTTTTTAAAATGAATTTATTTTTATCAGACAATCTATCAAAGATACAGAAGTGATTTTGCATCATATTGTAGGTATGACATGCATAAATACACACACAAAATTTCATCACAGAATGTTGGATAGTTTTTGGGTTATATGGGAAACGCTTCATCACTGCACAGAGAATTGAATTAAAAAAAAAAATGTAAATAATTTTTTTCAATCGTAAATTTTTTTATATAGCAGAAGAACAGTGTTTTAAATATACTAATTTTCATTATTGTACAAGATATAGTAATGGAGGGAAAAAAATGTTGAATATTTCCAAAATTTTACTGCTGTAAGCTGTACCTAACCCCTTAAAACAACAGAATTCTAGAATACATTTCTTGTCGTTTTCTGTCAAACAGAAAATAATGATCTAAGACACTTCATGCATGGATGATAACTGAAATAAATAATAAAATTGCCTACATCGCATGTAAGAACTATACTTTCACTGCTTACCGTAACACTCGTTTAAAAACAAACCGAAATCACATCACTATTTGTCTAGTTTTCGAACTAATAATGGTTGTCCGAATACAACATCGTTTTGTACTGAGAGACAACAATACAAAAACTCATTGATAACTACTGAACAAACATTCTCACACACATGCAAACTACTGTGTTGTTTTTCTCACCACGAGTAGGACTGTCACTGCACACCACGCCGGCTGCTTGTCGCTAGGCAACGCACTGACTGACTGGACCGACAGCACGCCCCAGATACTCTCTCGCGGACCTTCGCGGACTCCTGTCTCTTCCTACCCAACAATTATTAGTACGCTGTCGCTTTGTTTCTCATTGCGTTTTATACCCCCCTCCCACGAGTCCTTCCTCCCCCACTCTGCTCTCGGATGCATCAGGTTTGTGTCTAGTATTGTTCCAGAACGATAAGGAGTCCCTCATCCGCCCTTCACTTGTCTGGAGTGTGGACTGCTGGGTACGCTAATTTTGAATGTTGTCAGGTCTTGGAATCTGCCGTCATTTGCTGGAAGAAAACAATGGGAAGGCGTAACTTACTATTAAGTTATAAGAGGGTTCTATTAAAGCGGGCAGCACTGCAAAGTTCATGCGATGTGCTGAATTATGAAAGAATTGCTGACTTACATTCTGTTTCTATGGAAGTCGTGACAAAATTCCTTTCCATAGTTAGTAGACTTACAGGGTTTTTCACAAATGACGCATAAATTCAATTAAAATTGAATGGATCATTTTTATAAAACGTTCTAACACGTCAAATGTTATATTCTTAAGGCGAGAGGATGGTATTTTTTAAAACTTTTTTCCTATTTGGTGTAAAATATTAATTTTTTGTATGTTGAGAGCTCATGTATGTATGTATTTATTCACACTGCAATGGGTATATACTCGGTGGCAGTGGTTACTAATTACACTCAATAATGACAGTAATAAACTTGTTAATTAAAAATACACTTAATAATAATACCAATTAATAATAATAATAATAATAATAATAATAATAATAATAATAATAATAATAATAATAATAATAATAATAGGGAATATCCTAAATTAAATGAAGCACTATCACTTAAAATAACATTTAAAATAAATCTAATTTGTATCTTAAATCTAAGTTCGAACTAAAACCCACGAGTATGATATGATCATATCTGCACAAGTACCTTTCCACATTACACTAATTTCGCTGTCAACTCACTCACTGCACTGGAACTACGACACATTTCACTGATTCTATCCTGATTTCACTAACACTTCAAAAACATTTCACTGTTCAAATACTTTGCACTGCCACTATAAACTATAAAGCTTCCCTGAAAGGAACACGTTTCACTGACACAACACGCTTCACTGACACAACACACTTCACTGACACAACATAATTCTTCACTGATACAACACTTCAATAACAAAATATCATTTACATCCTTTACATACTGTGTATAATTATCGTCTATTAGTAAAGTCCTTAAGCCTATTTTTAAATACGTTTTTGGTTGTTTATAAAGCCTTTAGTAAGTCTGCAGGTAAAGCATTCCAGTCTGTGGAAACTCAACCAAATAAAAATATTTTGAAAAAAAATATATTTGGGGGCCCAAATTTGAAAAAAAAAAATATACCCAATGCAAGATTGCACTAAAACCGATATATCTAAACCGTTTTTAAAGATAGATTCAAACAGTTTTTTCCAATGTATTTGCAAAAGCATGTTCTACAAACTGTCTGTAACAGAATTTTGATATTAGTCCCTACGTTTGTAAAATAAACAATTAAAATTTAATAACAAGTTTCTGATCTCCTTTCTTGAAAACAAACGGACGTATTTTTAAAATGAAATCAATTAACAAAATTCTGTTACAGAGAAAAGTTTCCTAATAGTCTAAAGAATGTGTGTTCTAAATTTCATGGATGCATCTTTAATAGTTCAGAAATTATATCCATTTTCGTCTGGCAATGTAGCAAAAAAATGAAGTTACTGGAAACCGATAAAAGCGGGCGTGTGATTTAAAAATCCATAGCGCAGGAAGTTTAAAAATGACGTCTCAACATCCGATAAGGGCACAAATACCCACAAAATGTTATGCAATGCATTCCACACATATCAAAGGGTATTTAAAAAAAAATTTGAAGATTTAATTTACCGGAAACAACAATAAAAGTGGGCGAATAATTTAAAAATCCAAAACGCAGCAAGTTTAAAAATGGCGACTCAACATCCGATAAGGGCACAAATACCCACAAAATGTTATGCTATGCATTCCACACATATCACAGAGTATTTTAAAGATTTTTTTTTAATTTACTCATTTTTCACCAAAAAATACCATCCTCTCCCCTTAAATTATTTTATTTTGTTGAACATACCAAGATTGTGGCTTACAGCAAGTACAAAGCATACCAAATTCAATAAATATTACAGAATTACAAAGGTTGGATAAATGACTAACAACGTTTAAATTACAAATGATTGAGAATTTATTGTATTCTGAATTTAAAGTACTTAGGGGAGAGTCGGGTAATATCGGACATCGGGTAATATCGGACAGTGAGTTTCTTTCATCTACCACACGATGATAGTACCTGATTGACATAGTTACGTTTCTGTGATATCGCATAGAGAAATGTAACCATGTCATTCAGGTATTACCATATGGTTGTAGATGAAAAAAACGCACTGTCCGATACTACCCGATGTCCGATACTACCCGACTCTCCCCTAATATTCGACAAATTTATAACAATTTCTTATTGAATTTCGTACATAAAAATCGTAATATGTTTGATTTTCATTCACACAAGTATACAAGTAAAAGATCAGACAGAATCTAAATGCACCACAACTGTAGCTTATAATCATAGTAGCAACTTCGGTCCAAGGCTTTATAACATGATAACGGCTAAATTACCAAACATACAATTTGCTAATGCTCCTTATTTTAAAAAAATCAATTAAAATTATTGTTTAGGGAGGCAATATACAGTTAAAATTACTGTAATATCTATGTTTTCTTTTCTTTTTACTTTTTGTTAATTAAATACTTAATTATAAAATTTCGTGGAATACCCCCTCAGCACGAGTATCCACTCTTTTGTGTGGATTCTAGAGTGATTTTTATATACCAAAAACAATATTAATCTTTATTCTAGCAATAAAATTATTATTATTATTACTATTATTATTATTATTATTATTATTATTATTATTATTATTATTATTATTAATTCGATAGGGAGGTAAAATCGTGGTTCGAATAGTAGTTTTAAAGCATGTGAAATATATTTCGTTCTTGAATGAGTGAATCAATTAATAAAGATTATCATTATACTCTTAAGTCTAAGCCTAAAATTTAACTCAATGATATTGATGTAAAATCTTCAGTGTATTGTAAATATTCACAATAATTTAAATGCAATATGTATGTCACTATTGTATTGATTAAGGTATTGTATTGTATTGAGTAGAAGAGAAGGCCTTATGGCCTTAACTCTGTCAGCTAAAATAAAAGTACTCTACTCTACTATGACAATATTCTATTCTATCCTACTCTACTCTACTCCATTCTATTCTATTCTACTCCATTATACTCCACTCCACTCTACTCTATTCCATTCTACTTCACTCTACTCTGCTCCATTCTATTCTACTTTATTCTATTCTACTCTACTCTATTCCATTCTACTTCACTCTACTCTACTCCATTCTACTCTACTCCACTCTACTCCATTCTATTCTATTATACTCTATTCTACTCTATTCCATTCTAATCTACTCTATTCTATTCTACTATACTCCATTCTACTTCACAATACTCTACTCCTTTCTATTCTACTTCATTCTACTCTACTCCATTCTGTTCTACTCTACTCCATTCTATTCTATTCTACTCCACTCTACTCTACTCCATTCTATTTTATTCTATTTTACTCTATTCTTTTCTACTCTACTTCACTACATTCTATTCTTTTTTACTCTACTGTACTCCATTCTATTCTACTCTGATTTATTCTATTCTACTAAATTATATTCTACTCTACACTATTCTATTCTACTCTATTCTATTTCGTTATACTCTATTCCTCTACTTTCTTCCTTATTCTATTCTACCGTTACTCTTGATAATAAATTCAACACGATAACGGCTCTGGAGCTCTCTGACAAGAGAGAATGAAAACAAATCGATGCACAATCTCCGTGGTCCGGTGTCAAAATATTCACAGGCGTAAAAATTGCAAATAAGTATCAAACAAGTTGAGATCAGTCCAGAAGAGTCAATGATGTACTAGTTGTCAAGTCCTCGACATTGGAATAGAATTAAACTTGTTCACGACCGCCACCCTATTACATCATAATAATATATTTTATGGGTTGGCGGACTTCTATTGAAACGTTCAATTGGCAAGCAGTTCATATATAAATGTTAAAGTAGATTGACCCCGTACCGTCGGGCATTTATTAAGGCCGATGGAAATACTGGACAAGGAAAGAGCGTTCGTCATCTGGTTGGAGCCGGTCCTGGCTCTTTCCTGAAGAGAATGAGGAAAACATTTTGGCCGTGGGTCAAGACGGAGCATCGCCAACGGTGAATACAAATTAGGGTGTCCGCCAACTCTCTTTTCTGTGAATATCCCACATTTGTACAAATACTGGAAATAGGCCTGCGTAGATCTTAATTTGGAATGGCAGGGAATAGACGCCGGCTGTTGCGTACACAGGTTTATGCTGCGTGGAGGCATTATCGCGAGTTTGAATCCATTTCAGGCACGAGTGGTTGTTCCTCGTCAGTATGATGATGTGTGTTGTTAAATGGATGCTGGGTTTTGTGCTGACCTCTACGTTGCGGAAATTCCAACATGTAGCCTATCCGTTGAATGCTAAGCTGAGAAACCTTTCATCTGTACTTACAGTATGTCATGGTTCTTTAATGGGGTTAGGTACAGCTTACAGCAGTAAAATTTTGGAAATATTCAACATTTTTTCCCCCCATTACTGTATCTTATACAATAATGAAAATTAATATGTGTAAAACACTGTCCTTCTGCTATATGAAAATAGTACATTATGCAACGAGCCTATAATGGTAGTAATTAAGACGCGAGTATGTTTGTTTATGAAACGAGCGCAAGCGAGTTTCATAATTTTCATACGAGCGTCTTAATTACCATTATAGGCAAGTTTCATACGACTTTTTATGCTCGACCATATTTCTAACTTGAAATTATTCATAAGTATTCATGTTATGGTTATCTAAGTGAAGAGCGGAACTGACCTTCTAAATTGTGAGATGTGCGCAGACGCGAAAGTATTGATTTTTCCGAGGGACGAATGTCATTGACCTTGATATAATCTAGAGAATAACATGAACATTAATATTGATATAACCTGGAAATTGATTTAGAATTGAAAAACGAGATGACAAATTGAATTTATTTGAATATTATTTACAATTAACGCTAATTATTATAGTAACAGAACATAGGCTAACCTTCTGCGACAGTATTGGATTTCCAGCCTCCGTGACTTTTCGCTAATTGTCTTTCGATTGCATATTCCGAGAATAATCGGTACTTGCGGTTTTGTAATGGTACAATGGTGATTTCTCATTGGCTGAACAACTGAATTATAATGAATAGGTGTACTTTAATGAGGTGCATTAAAGGGCTACTACCAGGTGTATAATTACTACATTTCGGCATGGTCGAGCATAAAAATACTTTTACGATTAAAAAAAATCACATTTATTTTTTCAAAATTCAGTTCATTGCGCAGTGATGAAGCGTTTCCCACATAACTAAAAACTATCCAACATTCTATGATGAAATTTTTTGTTTGTATTTATGCATATCATATCTACAATATGATGCAAGATCATTTCTCTACCTTTGATAGATTGTCTGTTAAAAAATAAATTCATTTTAAAAAATGGTCAAATATCAGTATTTTCTTCTAACACAAAATAAAAAAAATATTATTTACTAAGGAATGTAGTTGAAAGAGCATGATATTGTAAACATGAATTTCAGCAATAAAATAAAAGAGAGAGAACATGAAATAGTAATATGCGTTACAAGAGCGGTATGTTGATGTTTTCATGTTCGAGGAAAAGATTGAAAAAGCGAAACGTAGTTGAACAAACATACCGCTCGTGTATCGTACATTATTTTGTGCGAAGATCGTTTATTACATACCTGAAAGAGGAATTTCTAATTAGTTGCAATGAAATCTCCATCTTGGTTTCTGTTCAATGACGGCAATTTTGGAAAACAAAACTATCTCTCTTCAACATTGTTGCTATAAAATGTTTTGTGTGTTTACTATACTCCAGCAGGCCGTGATATACGTCTGTCTTTTTTTTTCCCCCAGTCTATAAATGCGAACTTAAAACAAACGGTAAGGTTATGTAATGATTTATTTTTCATTTTAATATTTTAACAATATTATTTATATAACATATTGCAGTAATAACATCGGCATCTGGAATCTTGTTGATTTTTTCACGGCTTCCTTAATGTTACTTGCATCACGAATGCAATAACTTCAGTGGAGTAGTAGACTTTACTTAATTTTTGCAAATATTTAAAAACAATAATTAACAGTGCAATTTAGGTAAAATTGCAGTGGTAAGTTTCCAATTTATAATTATTACTATGTTAAACGTCTCTAAAAATAATATGTTAAAAGCCTAAAGCAGTAAAATGAATATGTCTCTTAAGCGGTAAGAAGAGGGAAATTGTTATGTGTGTTACGTTGGGAATACTGAATGTGGTATTTCACACTTACTGCGTATTGGTTCTGTGCGGAAAACAAGCAAATAAGCACGATCTCGCACAAAAGTTAATAAGTTTATGAGTTATGAGGGAAACACTTCATCACTGCACAGTGAACTGCCAGCATGTGTTAAATAATCGTTTTTAGGCTACCTAAACCGATCTACACTTCCAATTTTTACTTATTTTATAATATGTCTTCAAGTTAACTACGACCTATACGAATTCTTCACATTCCAAACTACCTTCCCTCTGAAAATTAGACCATTTTTCCAGTCTTTTCTAAAAAAACTATAGAAAAGCTATAGAAAACCCCAGTTAACTAGTAATTTGTTCTCGAGTAGAAGATCTTGCAAGCGAAAACATATGTAAAAGTTAGTTTATTTTCAGAAAAAATAACTTTTAAAACATTTTTTATTCACCTGCATATTTACAGATACGAGGTATCACTTTTTAGCCATCGATATGATTATTATAGCAAGGCCTACGAATGGTTTGTAAGTTATGGTTGTGAGAGATTGGGGGTGGGCATAGAAAACTAAATTTGAATGTATTCCTTTCCCTGCTGCCGCTACGGTGTCGAATTTTGGGTTCTTTTTGTGGAAAGCTATGAGTTGATGACTAAGATAGGGCTATTTGGAAGTGACAGTAATAGCACTATGGAAACCAAGTAGGGACACTTTCTCTACCTACATTGGATTATTATATATTTATTCATTGAAGATTTCTTGTTCACAGCTGAAATGAACTTCACGAAAGAGAAGAATGATGCTGCTGCTTTCCTTGTAGCAGAGAGATGGGAGCATGAAGTTGGCAAGATGGCTCCTAGCAGAATTAATTTTGAAGGCTTGAATTCAAGTAAGAAAAATCAACTTTTAATATCACATAGTTGTTACACTTGTGTTTGGAATACGTAATTCTAAAGGAATGTTTAACTTCCTGTTACTAAGAAATATGTAGACCTACTAGTGAAATTACTAAATACTCCGTTTTTTAAGCCAATTTGACTGACGTAGTTGCTGTGCATTTTAGGTGTACTACTCTATACGGGCTATTCCATATGAAATCGATCAGTAAAAAACCTCGCATTTCTTATACTCTAATTTTTTCCCTACTTATACAAGATGCTGAGGAGAGTGCATTTTCAAAAATATACTATCAAAAATCAAACGGTTTTCGTATTGTTCAGCGGCAAATTTAGCGTATTTAATAAAAACAAGCCTCTTTCAGCGCTCAGAACTCTGGAACCAATTACTGCAGAACATTGAACGGGAGCTCATTTCGAAGCTGACATTTGGTAGGTTGTGTTATTTTTATTGTACACAGAGAGACAGATAATCTGATTTTACTTACTTTTAGGCTTTTTGCCAATTTGAAAAAATGTAAAAAAGAAAATATTGAGAAAAAACCTTGCATTATTAAGAGGGATGACATTGTTTCGTTAGTGGTATGGCAATACATTTCGAGGGTATTAAATTATTTTCACACGCCTGGACTTGAACGGCGCCGTACCGCACGCACTGGCCGAGAGCTGAAGATAAGCGAGCGTTGGGCGTCATTTTACTCCTTTGTTTATGAAAACTTGTGATAAAGCTAGCCCAGCTATGCGCTACTAGACGAAACATCACGTGTTTGTCTCCTGGCATTGCTTGTCTCGGCTAGCTCCCGTCTCACAGTTCACGCGCGTACTATTTATTTTCTTTATTTGATATTTTCAATACTTTCTTATCAACATACCATCAGTAAAAAATATGTGTTTATTTGTACTTTCAATGTGGAATCTAACTATATATTTTAAAAATATTTTTTCAGTGGCAAAGCCGTCTTAATGAGGAAAAATCTAAATTTCTCCATTTCCATAAAAAGTAAGAAAATCTGTTTATATGTCAATTTAAACTTTAATTTCTCAGCATCAAAATAAACTATGATTTTGATCATTGAGGGTTTCGGAGCCACAACAGTTTAAAGTTGCTAATTTTATGAAAATACGATAAATTTAAATATTTTTAATTTAAACACTATGAAGTTCTGATGCCTCAAACTTTGCACAAAGCATTGTATCACAGTTCTCTACGTACAAAAAAAAGTTTCATTGTATTTAGGAATTGTAAGGTCAATTTTCTCTATATTTCTGTCGATTTGAGATGGAATAGCTCATACATAGGCCTATAGATTTTTGTACCATCAATATGCGTTGTAGGTTTTGTTTAACCTCATTCTGACGTAGGTAAATCCCGGCATAATTTCAGAACCTTGGATGTTATTTATAAGGAAGCAGAGTGAATTCTTGGAGAGATTAGATTTATGATATAATAAACAGCCGGGCCTACAATTTCAACATCCTTGTTATTTACTCTGCGTAAGAAAATAGGAAGCACTGATAGATAACACTTAGAGTGTGAGACAGGCAACACGGGCCCATTCAGATGCCGTATTGCTTTGACAATACACAGTGCTGGCATAGCTGTTAACATCTCACTCTGGTTGACTTTATGAGGATGTATCCTACTATGCTATGCTCAATTTTTTTGAGCGTATTTTGGTGAAAGGTCCCTCTGCATGGTCTAAGACATACCTGCACAAACAGCGCTCAACGAGCGCGCGCGCGCTCCTTCGGAGCGGGAGAGCTGTGTTTACCGCTCGCCGAAACGGAGAGGAAGATACGTCAGAATGACATAGGCTTGCTATAGGTAGAGGAGAGGGAAACGACCATTCAGTTATCTAGTGGAGTGCAATGTGTAGGCCTATTCTCAGTAACTGTTTCACGTTGCTTACCTACTGCTACAGTACAGTATGGAGGAATCTGAAAGACGGAACAAAACATTTAACATTTAACGATTTACAGCTCGAACGTATTGATCTTCAATGTGACCTAAGGGCTAAAGATCGTTTGAATAATACTACTAGCCTGGTTGAGTTTTATAAGACTAAACATTAGCAATAATATCCACGACTACACAGGCTGGCTGTGAAAATGATTGCTATGTTTGGCTCAACATTTATATTTGTGAGCAACTGTTTTCTATAATCAACTTTAATAAAGGCAGACATCGAACATCTGTAACTGATGTTTCATTACGATCAGTAGGCTACTGTTCCTTTCAGCTGCCAACAGCATAAAACCTCGTTTTGATGTACTGATAAATAAAAATATAACAAAATGATATTGTACATTTAAGTAGCTATAGAATTTCTATTACTTCTGTAAAAATAAATATTTCTTTATTAATTAATAATAGTCCAAGATAGTTTTGCAAACACTGAACGGGAATTCATTTCATAAACACTCTTACTAGTACTGTATTTCCTTTTGTGTATATTTTGTACGAGATCACCCCTTCTTCCAGTCCACACTTATACAGAGCGCAGCTAATATCTGAATTCCGCTCATGAGCTGTGAGCCGGCTCGGAGAGCGCAAACCTTGTGCAGGCTGGTCTAAGACATCATGCGCTATTGACTAGCGATACGAAATGAACGTTGGTTCGAGTCCTCATGGGGAGGGGGGATTTTTCGTATGATATCTCGTCCAATGTATGAACCGGTACCCATCCATCATGGCGATTAATGTAGGTGGTTCGTTCAGTGTGTGCAAAATATGGTTTCATGAGTCAGTTGTAACAGCTGGAGGGGGAAACGTTGTGCTGACCACACATAACCCCTGAAATGGTTGGATGATCGTTCACCTCTGCTGAGAATTTGAACGTGAGGCGAGCAGTCGGCTGGTCGGCCTTGCCCTCCATGGGCTGTTGCATCACAAAATATGGTGAAAGTAAACCAACATTAAAGAATATAATATTTATTGGCTCTCTGGTTTATGAGTATGAAAATTCTAATACTGGTCTTTCATGATTTTTGCGCCTAAGTTCGTTAAAGTTCGATCGCTTAAAACAACACAGGAAAACACAGCACGAGGGGTACACATCTAGTCTATGTAGAAGGAAGATATATCTCCACTCCCCTACCGGGAATCGAACTCGGTTCTGCTGGCTTTGTAGCCAGGGACATAAAAATACAAATCATTGAGGAAGAATGCAAGGTGGATTAATCAGAATAGGCGTAGCTTCGACTTCTTCCAGTGACGTATCTAAAAACCTCACGGTTTGTAGTTTGAACCTGATGAATGTCATAGTTATAATGGTATCCTTCTTGGGTCAGAAAAGTGGATTTAAGCATATCTAATGATCCTAATGAATAGGGTATCCTTTCCAGTATTGCATTGTATTGTATTGTATTGTATTGTACTGAATTTATTAACATTCCATGGTATTCATACATTGATTCACAGCTAGAATATGTAACTAGTCACAAAACTTAATACTACTATAAAGTCCTAATTTAGTCACAGTCTAGATGAAATATATACAGACGAGATTTACAATATAGTCTACTAGTACAACACAAAGTTTTAGTATCAATTTCATGAAGTGTTATTGAATGTCATGAATTCACCTACAGAATAGAAGGCGTGAGAAATTAGGTACTTCTTTAATTTGGCCCTAAATAATTTTATGTTTTGAGTTTCATTTTTTATATCGATAGGGAGGCTATTAAAAATGTTTACTGCCATATAACGCACTCCTTTTGGATAGCACGATATACTTTCCGTTGGGGTATGAAAGTCATTTTTTTGACGTGTATTTATGCTATGAACTGTTGAATTAGTTACAAAGTTTTCACGAATACATACGAGGCGGATTATTAATGAAAAGATATACTGACAAGCCATGGGCATTATTTGTATTTTTTTGATAATAGTCCTACACGATTTCCTAGATTTGGCACCTGCTATTATTCTAATTACTCTTTCTGTAGTAGGAATATAATGTTGCTATCTGTGGAATTTCCCCAGAATATTATTCCAAAACTCATTACCGAGTGGAAGTATGCAAAGTATATTGTTTTCAAGGTACTGATATTTACTATCTCTTGCATAGATCCAATAACAAAACAAGCTGAAGTTAGTTTGGGGGTAATTTCTTTCACCTGAAGATGAAGCAGGTGTAGCCTGCTGTGGAGGGTAAGTTTTTATATGCTTCGCTAGTACTAGGATAAGTCAAAGCTACACGTATATATCGTGAATAATGCAATAGAAAATAGTGTGTATTTATACAGTCTACTAATAATAATATAACATTTTAGAAGAATGAAGAGATGATAAATTAATTCGTATTTTCTGAAATTATTCCCCCCTACCTGCCCAAGATTTTAGGTGATATTTTTCAGAATTTTATTTATTAATTAATTAATTTATTACTTATTTATTTATTTATTTTATTTATTTAATTATTGATTGATTAATAATTATTTATGTATTTAATTATTTATTTATTTATTTGTTTAAATATTTATTCATTTAATCATTTATTTATTTAATTATTTATTTAATTATTTATTTATTTAATTATATATTTATTTATTTAATTAATCAAAAATTATTTATTTAATTATTTAATTAATCAATTATTTTATTACGTATTTACTTAATTATTTATTTAACCAATCAATTAATTATTTATTTAATTATGTATTTATTTAATTATTTAATTACTTAATTATTTAATTATGTATTTATTTACTTATTTAATTACTTAATTAATTAATTATTTAATTATGTATTTAATTATTTATTTATTTAATTATTTATCTATTTATTTATTTAGTTATTTATTTATTTTATTATGTAATTATTTATTTAATTATTTAATTATTCATTTATTTGATCACTTATTTATTTAATTATTCATTTATTTAATTACTTATTTATTTAATTATGTATTTATTTAATTATTTATTTAATTATTGATTTATTTAATTATTTATTTATTTAATTATTTATTTATTTGTTTATTTAATTATTTATTTATTTTATTTACTTAATTATTTATTTAATCAATTATTTATGTACGTAATTTCGCACTCTTACAGTACAAAATTTAGACATTCCTTTTCCTTTTCAAAGAGTCTGTCGTGGAGATTCAAAGTAGCAAATGTTACAGTTATTGTATTCGTTAAAATTAGAAAACTCGCTTAGCTCGTTCCCTAACAATTGACTCGTGTCATAAAGTAAGGTAAACCTCCCTAAGTTCACCATCTTAAGGAAATTTGTTTTTAAATTGATTTCAAAAGTACAACAAATTTCGTTGCAATATTGATACTAAAGAGCACCTTAAATAAAAATTTCGTAAAGAATAAGGTACTCTTTCTTGTACAAAAACAAAACAAACGGTGCGATGAAACAGGCGAAGTTAGGACGCATGCGTTCCATGATTTCGCCACTTGTGTGCGTGTTGTAAATTCAAATAATATTTTAATACCATGAGAGTAGAGATGTAATATATTTTAATACAGAAAAAATGTGTGTGTGTGTGTGTGTGTGTGTGTCTAATGCCTAATCACTTCACTTTGCGTGATTCTGGTTCCACATAGGCGTACTGCGGGTAGATGGCAGGACTGTAGGACTGTAACCCATTTTCAAATTGCACACCACTTCGGGGGGCCACGTTATGCATAATATGTCTATCTGTGAAGAGTTATGTCGTGTACTAGGGTGAGTGTATGTTAAGTGTTCGTGTAAGTGTGGTGTAGGGAATGGGTGAGGATGATGATGAAGGTGAGGAAGGGAGAAGGGGAAACCCGGTGCCAAGGGGGCACCAAGGAGGCCGCCAGGCTTAACGTCCTCATCCAACGGACGAATCACTATCAAGAGTGGCATATTATGCCTTCCATTCATATGCACTGCGGAGAGATTTGGGATTCAACCCAGGCATATTGGTGCACAGTCTAGTGATTGGAAGTTGTGCACCGTCATCTCTCCTAATCCCGAGGTAGAAATTTTATAAGAAATCGAACCCGGGCCGGCTAGTCTGGAGACAGACGCGCTGCCACAGAGGTAACTCGGCGGACTAGTAAATAGATATTGAACAATAGAAAAGCGCAATCCTGTTAAAGGTGTCGGTCGACCTCGCTGTTGAACTGTGAAGATACAGGCCTGCACACCTGCACAGTGCGTCAGTGTGACAATTGGGTCAGGTGAAACAGTGACCTTCAGGCTAGGCTTATAAAAAATTTCTTAAGTAAACTAACGAAAAGGTGTTAAGTACAAATGATTCACTTTTAAGTCGAGCCCTCGGGTTGTCGCGGTTCTGATTAGTTTCCGTTCTTGACAAATTGTGTAGTCCGTAACAGTAAGAAGGGTCGGATGGCATCGTGTTGTGTGGGTACACCTACTTCACAACGTCCGTAAAATTGTGGACACGTGTACAATTTTTTACATTGTTATTATAAAGAAGGAACGAACGGAGGAAGGAAGGAACGAACGGAAGAAGGAAGGAAGGAAGAAACGAACGAACAGGAAGGAAGGAAAGAACGAATGGAGGAGGGAAGGAAGGAACGAACGAACGGGGGAAGGAAGGAAGGAACGAACGGAGAAGGGAAGGAAGGAACGAACGGAGAAGGGAAGGAAGGAACGAACGAACTGAGGAAGGAAGGAAGGAAGGAAGGAAGAAACGAACAGGAAGGAAAGAACGAATGGAGGAGGGAAGGAAGGAACGAACGAACGAACGGAGAAGGGAAGGAAGGAACGAACGAACGGAGAAGGGAAGGAAGGAACGAACGAACTGAGGAAGGAAGAAACAAACGTAGGAACGAAGGAACGAACGGAGGAAGGAAGAAACGAACGGAGGAAGGAAGAAACGAACGTAGGAACGAAGGAACGAACGGAGGAAGGAAGAAACGAACGAAGGAACGAACGGAGCAACGAAGGAAGGAAGTAACGAACGAACGGAGGAAGGAAGAAACGAACGGAGGAAGGAAGAAACGAACGGAGGAAGGAAGAAACGAACGGAGGAACGAAGGAACGGAGGAAGGAAGAAACGAACGGAGCAACGAAGGAACGAACGGAGGAAGGAAGAAACGAACGGAGGAACGAAGGAACGAACGGAGGAAGGAAGAAACGAACGGAGCAACGAAGGAACGAACGGAGGAAGGAAGAAACGAACGGAGGAACGAAGGAACGAACGGAGGAAGGAAGGGAGGAACGAACGAACAGGAAGGAAAGAACGGAGGAAGGAAGAAACGAACGGAGGAACGAAGGAACGAACGGAGGAACGAAGGAACGAACGGAGGAAGGAAGGGAGGAACGAACGAACAGGAAGGAACGAACGGAGGAAGGAAGAAACGAACGGAGGAAGGAAGAAACGAACGGAGGAAGGAAGAAACGAACGGAGGAACGAAGGAACGAACGGAGGAAGGAAGAAACGAACGGAGGAAGGAAGGAACGAACGGAGGAAGGAAGAAACGAACGGAGCAACGAAGGAACGAACGGAGGAAGGAAGAAACGAACGGAGGAACGAAGGAACGAACGGAGGAAGGAAGAAACGAACGGAGCAACGAAGGAAGGAAGAAACGAACGGAGGAACGAAGGAACGAACGGAGGAAGGAAGGACGGAAGGAACGAACAGGAAGGAACGAACGGAGGAAGGAAGAAACGAACGGAGGAAGGAAGAAACGAACGGAGGAAGGAAGAAACGAACGGAGGAACGAAGGAACGAACGAAGGAAGGAAGAAACGAACGGAGGAAGGAAGAAACGAACGGAGGAACGAAGGAACGAACGGAGGAAGGAAGAAACGAACGGAGCAACGAAGGAACGAACGGAGGAAGGAAGAAACGAACGGAGCAACGAAGGAACGAACGGAGGAAGGAAGAAACGAACGGAGGAACGAAGGAACGAACGGAGGAAGGAAGAAACGAACGGAGGAAGGAAGAAACGAACGGAGGAACGAAGGAACGAACGGAGGAACGAAGGAACGAACGGAGGAAGGAAGAAACGAACGGAGGAACGAAGGAACGAACGGAGGAAGGAAGGAACGAACGAACGGAGGAAGGAAGGAAGGAAGGAAGGAAGGAAGGAAGTAACGAACGAACGGAGGAAGGAAGAAAGGAACGAACGGAGGAAGGAAGGAACGAACGAACGGAGGAAGGATGAAAGGGAGGAAGGAAGGAAGGAACGAACGAACGGAGGAAGGAACGAAGGAAGTAACGAACGAACGGAGGAAGGAAGAAAGGAACGAACGGAGGAAGGATGGAAGGGAGGAAGGAAGGAAGTAACGAACGAACGGAGGGAGGAAGGAACGAAGTAACGAATCGGTGGTTATCTGAAAATGTTATTGTTATCTTATGCTTTCAAAGTTCAATTGTTCCAAGACCGTCTGATATTTTTGGCTTGATGTAGTAACTATGACTTTAATTTCCATTATTCCTCCATCGTCCATTATTATCGTATTACGATCTCATCCGCTATGCAAAGACTCTATTGTTTTGAGTAATCATTCAAATAAATGAATAGATTGATCTAATATTATAATTTTTTTTTCGATATCAGACAGAAGAACATTTTTGAAACCAGTAGAATATTATTTTCTATGGAAGCGTGGTATGAATTTGTTGCTGGCACGTAGGCTAATTTCATTTCAACCTGCCATCGTTGGTATGCCCTAAAAGTAACATTGTGCAATATCTTTCGGAACAAAGATTTCTCTATCGATGCTCATTTGTAAATTGAGACGAAACACAAGACAGTCTTGAAAGTCATTCGCGGTGTTAATTACTGTGTAATGAAAGTGTTGTGAGACGCAAGTGCAAGAACAAGTGTCTGCTGTTTCATGGAGGCAATAGAAAGTGTGAGGAACACTGGAGGTCTGTGTAAAACTTTATGCATTGGGAATGATACATGACTAGAACTTTTCTTGATGCGGGTGAGAGTTTATGATATTCTTAGTGGATAAAGCTGCTGTTTGGTGGGAGTTTATCAGAGTTCTAGATTGTATTTGATATTATAACTTAATCATTAGTTAATGATCGCCTTAACTCGTCAATGCGGGGCCCCTGAATTTGAAATGAGCTGTTAAATGAAAATTGCCTTCAACTAATATGGAGTAATGAGCTAGCGGTGTTATAGCATGCTAATTATACTTTCCAAGGTCAGAAAATTTTGTATCTGACTGAAGTCTATCGAAGTTAATATAAGTACGAGTATATGCTGATTTTCTTCAAACGTATTTCTCTTCACCTATGCCTAGATCTTCTATTATATCGTGTTAAGTAAAGCAGCAGTTTCTGTATTCTGAAGTAATAAAATGTCTTCAAAAACCACATTTTTCGCGTCATTGTGTATTGACCTCCATAAGATTTTAATTGAGTCTCAAAAAAACATAATAAAAGGTCCTGCTCATCTTTAAAGTCTACTCTTTCCAACAGTGTATTCATTATAAATTAATGTTATGTATTTCCGAAAATAGAGTATTTATAATTTTGTGGCGTTTTTTTTGGCCCACTGTGTATGTAGGCTAATGACTAAATATTTGGTAATATAAGCCTATGTACTCTGGACCGCTTTTGCTGAAATCTTGCCTGGCCGATGCTTACTACATAATTATTAATTACCATGTAATATTAGGCTATATTCGTTACTCCATGATACAGTTGGTTAAGTTAAGTGTTTGTTTTACTGTTATAAATGTAAAATAGCTTTTTTCGAACAAAAGTGAACATTTCCCTCACATTTCTAAACAAAACCGGATATTTCGTAAAGATTGTTATCTATAAAATGTACAGAAAATAATTGAAATCATTATTATTGGCACTATTTGAACAACGAACATGCACGACACATAAAATTATCGTTCACTTTGGGGTAAAGTGAAGGCTCGATACAGTTTTTTATACTTCCTGAAAAAATACTACAGTGGAAATGACTGGTTTTGTTTGCAACCTCCACAATTATGGATTTTACTGGCAAGGTTTAAAAGATCAGTGAGAATGAAGATAAAACTAAGAATGAATTAAATTACAGTAGGATAAACAAGAGTCTATTGAGAAATCGCTTTCTGATTGTCGATATTTTTTACAATAAATTTGCTCTAATATTTGGATTTCTGAAGAAAAAACACATGCTTTTCTAGTTATGTGTTGAAACTTCAGATTTTTCGTGATATAAGAGTTTGAACCGATGTCTTTCATCTCCAGATATTGTTATAATTTTTGTAATTTTTCCTCGCTTTAATAGTAAATTTAATCCCTGTCTAATAGTACACAAGATCTTATATTAAATTTCACAAAAATGCTGCGCTACCACGGGATTATATTCTAACTTGCCTTGCTGCAGTCACTTGTCTTCATTTCTGTATAGGTTGTCAAGGAGACTTACTTATTGTTATTGGACCACACCTGAATAACGATCTCAGTTCATGTACATAGCTTCTTACATTACGGAAATGACTAGGACTTTGTTTGTCATATGCAACTTCTTTTGTTCGCAGGGCTCTATTGAAGCAATTAAACTTTAAGTATCAGTTAATCAGATTTTAATTATATACGTAGGAAGAAGGTAATGAATTTTCTTTTCTATGTCATTGAGTTGAAGCTTTCTTTGTTACTCCCTGACCGAAAGTTGGGTTTTAGCCCCATATCTAACAGTATTTCTCACTATTGAATTTTATATTGTGTGCTCTTTATTTTCTCTAGTTATACAGGGTCTTTCATAATTAACGAGTCTATCGAAAAATTAACTATCTTGGATAATTTTTTGAAATGATGTTCATCCTCACGAGAAAAAACCCTTCCCGGTGTCGTACAGTCGATTTGAAAGCAAACACCCACTCCCCTCGCCGCCAGAGTCATTAAACGGAAGAATGGTTAGTGTTTTAAACTTTTATTAAAACACAAATGTAAAATTAGTTTCAGTTATTGAAAAATTGTGATGTACAATTTTCAAAATGTCTTCCGTTCTGCTGAATGCACAAATGTAAGGGATGTATCAACTCTTCATGGACTCTAGTGAGCATGTCAGGCTTAACCATTTGTATCGTTGTTCAGTTTGTTCCAATAATTCAGGAATGGTGCATGCCTTAGTCGCATAGACACGATCCTTGATGAATCCCCAAGAAAGAAGTCCAAGAGAGTAAAATCAGGTGATCGCGGAGGCCAACGGACTGAGCCTGTGCGACCGATCCATCTACCTGGAAACATTTCGTCTGCAGAATAAACGTTTAATTTGAGCGACACTGTTTCCAAGTTCAAACCAGGCAGCAATTTTTCTCTTCTACAATAACGTCAAGCGGCTGTGTGGCATTTTATCATTCCAGTCTATCACAACAATGTGTATAGGCATAGCCGTTTGCCATTATCCTTGGAGTATAGAAGGCCATGCTCCAGGTCATTTTAAGTTGGCATCAGATGCACATTACACATGGATAAGTAGCTTCCTCTGGTGGCGGGGGGAGGGGGTGTTTGTTTCAAAGTCGACTGTACGGCACCAGGAAGAGTTCTTTCTCGTGAGGATGAACATCATTTCAAAAAATTATCCAGGATAGTCGATTTTCGATAGACTCGTTACTTATGAAAGACTCTGTATTTTTGTTCCACAAAATACCATTTAGCAAAGCTTATAATAGTTCTGTTCTTAATATCATCTTCTTATCTATCTTTTTCATCAATTGAAAGCACGATATTACTCAATTCTTCACTTACTTCAATGATATCTATCTGATCTTCCAATCTTATATCCTTAATATCTCTTCCAAAATCCGTATGAAATGTATTATCAACATTTATTTTCAGAGCCCAGTTATCATATTCTTCCAATAATTTTCTCAACATAAATCCCATGTTTTCATATGCAATTACTACCTGATCGTCTGCAAATAACAATGTGTATAATGTATGATAATCTATGTCTTCATATGCACACAAATAAGATGATAGACAAACTTTCGTTTTCTGGATTGTACACAATAGTAATATGCGTTACAAGAGCGGTATGTTAAAGTTTTGATGTTCGAGGAAAAGTTTGAAAAAGCGAAACGTAGTTGAGCTTTTTTAATTTCCGAGAATTGAAAGAAAACATACTGCTCGTGTATCGTACATTATTTTGTGCGAAGATCGTTTATTACATACCTGAAAGAGGAATTTCTAATTAGTTGCAATGAAATCTCCATCTTGGTTTCTGTTCAATGACGGCAAATTTGCAAAACAAAAATATCTATCTTCAACAGTGTTGCTTTAGAATGTTTTCTGTGTTTACTATACTCCAGCAGGCTGTGATATACGTCTGTCTTTTTTTTTTCCGCCCAGTCTATGATGAGTCTGGAATCTTGTTGATTTTTTCACGGCATCACGAATGCAGTAACTTTAGTGGAGTTGTAGAGTTTACTTAATTTTTGCAAATATTTAAAAACAATAATTAACAGTGCAATTTAGGTGAAATTGCAGTGGTAAGTTTCCAATTGATAATTATTACTATATTGAACGTGTCTAAAAATAATATGTTAAAAGCCTAAAGCAGTAAAATCAATATGTCACTTAAGCGGTAAGAAGAGGGAAATTGTTATGTGTGTTAGGTTGGGAATACTGAATGTGGAATTTTAGACTTTCCGCGGATTGGTTTTGTGCGGAAACCAAGCAAATACGCACGATCTCGCACAAAAGGTATTCTTTGTAATCCCAACAGTAAGAAATTTAAATTCATTTATATATTACGCGGTTTTATTAGTTATATGTACCTGTACAAGTTCACATAAAACACCAGTAGGTAAATTTTAGTAATTTATAATAATTTTATTTTTCTACTTATTTATTTTCTGGGAGAAATGGTACTAAAATTGGGAATGTTTTAATTTTGCAAAAGAAAGCCATTAGAATTTTGTGTAATGCAAACTATATTGAACATTGTAGGCGACTTTTTATACAATTACAGGTATTAAACAGTTATAAAGTTGTACATACATGATGTAGTCCAGGGACGGGGAACTCGTATTGTAAACAGAGCACTAAAAATGAGTATCTGTATATAAAAGCAACTAAGATAGCGGAAGAAGCTAAGCTCTCTGAAAGAGGCTATTCCCTTCGCTGATCTAGTCCTTTACATTCGACATAATATCGACAATTACTCATTATATTCATGATCACGAAATTAGAAATAGAGAACAAATTAATATTCCATACTGTAGATTACAAAAGACTAACACAAACGTTTCTGTTATGGGGACGAAATTATAATAATTATGATAAGCTTCCCAATTATTATTATTATTATTATTATTATTATTATTATTATTATTATTATTATTATTATTATTATTATTATTATTATTTATTGAAGTACATATATTTCCGTGCAGAAATTCTGCGTTATCATATGATGAAGGATGGATAGAACAGAGAAAAAATCTCTCCGGCGCCGGGACTCGAACCCGGGTTTTCAGCTCTACGTGCTAACAGTTATCCACTAAGCCACACCGGATTCCAGTTCTATCCATCCTTCATCATATGATAACGCAGAATTCCTTCAAGGAAATATCATAATATGTACTTCCGTATATAATAATATGATATGCGTAAGTAATCATTTAGTGATTCAAGACGGCGCTCATCCCGTCGAATCCCGGCCACTTAGTCACTCGTAATGAGTGCACCTCTGTACGTAGTGCGTTGGACATTGTGCCACTGTCACATATTCTGTGACACAGCACATGAGGGTAGGCCGCTAAAGGGACAACTGTGAAGTAGAGCTTAAACTGAGGCGATTCGTCCGGCATCGGAACTGGAAATCGGTGTGGCTTAGTGGATAAAGCGTCAGCATGTAGAGCTGAAAACCTGGGTTCGAGTCCCGGTGCCGGAGATAATTTTCTCTGTTCTATCCATCCTTCATTCCCACTCAATATTGTAATTTACCAATCAAAAGTTTTAAAACTTAAGTTTATATTACAATAACGGTTATCAAAAAATTATTTTTACATTGTTGGTGAGGTTATAAACACAAATTCGAATGAAATCGTTTTTTAATAAATAAATTGGTTACTTTTTTAGTATTACCATGTGTGAATTGTTTAAATTTATTTTTGTTTTAATTATTTTTATTTTTTTAAATGTAGGCCTATGAATTGTGACAAAGTATATTATCTGTATCTATGTTTAATGATCTAATAAATTGAATTGAATTGAATTGGGACTTATAGCTAGCATCCGGTATAGTCTAAAAAATACGGTACCTATGTAACTTACGTATTGTATCCATAGGGAATATAGTATGTCATTCCTTATTGTAGGGGGGACAGCTCGTTAGAATTCCTATGGCGAACATACTACAGAGCAATTAACTGTGGGAATTCATAGAGCCTTGAGTATTCGGATATGATACAGTACAAGCACAGTCTACTATATACAGTCGCGAAGCTTGAGGTGTTTTTTTGCAAATCTCGTGATAAAGCGCTCCAAGCGGTTAGCAACTAGAAACAATAGACTGTCCATGGTCGACTTTGGACTGTGTCGTATTTCTATCGAGTGCTAGCTCGTTGCGTATTTCACATTGATGCTTGTGAAATGTTCGTTATTAGTTGTAATGAAAATGTTAATGGCTAAAATATAATAATTTGAATAATAATATGGGACAAGGAAGAGACTTTGTAGTGCTATAAATTGTAGCAACAATAAGAGAAAGAGGCCAGAGTTATCCTTTTTTCCGGTTTCCGAAAGATTCAGAAAGGTTCCTGGGTTTCCACAAGAATGCTGTGCAGAAACAAAACTGTTAATTTGAAGTTCTTTGTGACTGTTAGAATACATTATATCCTTAAATTTCACAATGAAATGTTTCAGTCTAACCGAAAGGACTTTAGATACCGGTTAAAGTTCTGTCACTTAGGCTGCTAAATTTCCAGAGAAATAAAGGTTAGGTCTACTTTTTTTTTCAGAGGATATATTTTGAATTGTAGCTATTTTGTTATTATTTTTATGTGTTATTTTATTAAAGACGTAGAAAAATTAAGTTTGTTTTAATGAAATTTATTGATCGCGTTTTCTTTCAATTCTGGTGGGATTATTATTGCTCAGGCCTATTTTTTCAAAGGATATGTTTTTAATTATAGCTGTTAATTTTGTTGTTATTTTTATTTGTTAATTTACTAGAGACGTAGAAAAAGTATGTTACAATAAAATTTATTGATCACGTTTTATTTCCAATTCTGGTGTGATTATTAGTGCTTAACCTCATCCCACTTTGTTAACTACGTAAGCCTACACTACAAGTACCGGTACACGTAAGTTACTCCATTAATTCAGATTTCCATTATTATTGTTTTAATGGGAAATGCAAATTAATATATATTGGTTTCATAGTTAATTATCGCTAATCTTGAATGAGTGAAGCTATTATAGTAAATTTCAGTTAGTTTTGCACAAACAAAAATTATATTAATTATTTCTTGCAGGTATCTTCGAGTTTATGGTGGAATTTAATATACTTCATTAAAATAATAAATTAACTTTATGCGTTTAATATTTCAATAATGGAAGGAAGGTGTTAATTTTTCCAAAAGAACACGACAACGAAAGTGTAACATATTTTGTCGTCTGCTAGGAGAGAGATCTGCGATGATGAGGCGATAGTAGCGATCCTAGTGGTGGGCAACTACCCATGTTTGCATTTTTACTACATATTGAGCTTCGCGACTGTATATAGTAGACTGTGGTACAAGCAACCAAACAGCCAGCCGGCTTGAGAGTTGTCTGCTGTTACTGAAGCACTCAATCATTGTATCGAGAATAAGCGATTGTGAAATGTGAGAGTAAACTAAATCCAAATGCATACGGTACGCATTGGAGTTCTGTTACGCAACAGTAACAGATATGGCTGTCGACCCAAAATGTAAAAGTGTGATTGATATGAATGAAAACGGTCACTTAGACCGAGAATGGACGTGCTCAAAAAGTCTAGTTTTAAGAAAACAAGAAAAACCTGTCCCACTCCTCGGTGCAAAACTAAGAAAACACAGTGTTTTGTTCTGTTATGCTTGTCTCCACGACAACGATACAGAAAAACTACCATGTTGCTTAGTAACCGAATCACATATTATCTGCATCGCAGATTGGCATTTGTCCTTTCCAGATTTGACTCGCTTTGTATGCAATAAAGCAAATTGAATTAATTTTATTACAGAATCTGATTTGATAGGTGCTGAACATATATTATTTTCGTGAAAATGTCGAAGTCCATGTTTTGCTGGTTCACAATACTCGACCTTTTCATTTTATATAATAATAAAGTAGGAATAGAGAAATGATTATGTTTATTATTTTTATTACTATTATATTATAAACCTCTTCTTGCTATTCACAATGTGAAAGCTTAGAAAAAAGATTATACCTATATTAGAAATGAGAATGGACCTTGTAAAGTGATATTATCCAGATTAACTTAATTTTCCAGCCTTCACACCTCATTTGAGAACACTCTCGCAGTATCACGTGTAATTTTAGATTGAAGATAATGAAATAAGATATCACGGTTTATCCCGTCACACTTCTTCCGTCTTCACAGCGGCTTTAAGATGGGTGTTTAAAGAGAATTCGACCTCGAGGTATCAAATCCGACATCCTGGACTTCGGTCTTGGTCTTGTCAGAGATTGTGAAGCTGCATTGTTGTGCTCGGAGGCTCTTCCTTGTTCTAGATGCACGTTTTACTCATAAATTAACTTTTACTTCCTTAATTCAACGGTAGATTATTCAGTCACTCAAACTAGTCACTTCAGTCAGTAAGTCAGCTAGCTAACTCTGACAGTCAGTTCACTTTGTACTCATCCACTTACGGATCAATGTGTAGGTCCATTCACCTCATTCAGCTCGGTCAGTCTGTGACTCCATTCAGCTCGGTATGTTTGTGAGTCCATTCAGTTCGGTCAGTCTGTGACTCCATTCGGCTCGGTCTGTTTGTGAGTCCATTCAGCTCAGTCAATCTGTGAATCCATTCAGCTCGGTCAATCTGTGAATCCATTCAGATCGGTCAATCTGTGAATCCATTCAGCTCGGTCAGTCTGTGAATCCATTCAGCTCGGTCAGTCTGAGAATCCATTCAGCTCGGTCAGTCTATGAATCCATTCAACTCGGTCTGTTTGTGAGTCCGTTCAGTTCGGTCAGTCTGTGAATCCACTCAGCTCGGTCAATCTGTGAATCCATCAGCTCGATCAGTCTGTGACTCCATTCAGCTCGGTCAGTCTGTGAATCCATTCAGTTCGGTCAGTCTGTGAATCCATTCAGCTCGGTCTGTTTGTGAGTCCATTCAGGTCGGTCAGTCTGAGAATCCATTCAGCTCGGTCAGTCTATGACTCCATTCAGCTCGGTCTGTTTGTGAGTCCGTTCAGTTCGGTCAGTCTGTGAATCCATTCAGCTCGGTCAATCTGTGAATCCATTCAGTTCGGTCAATCTGTGACTCCATTCAGCTCGGTCTGTTTGTGAGTCCATTCAGTTCGGTCAGTCTGTGACTCCATTCAGCTCGGTCTGTTTGTGAGTCCATTCAGTTCGGTCAATCTGTGACTCCATTCAGCTCGGTCTGTTTGTGAGTCCATTCAGGTGGGTCAGTCTGAGAATCCATTCAGCTCGGTCAGTCTGTGAATCCAGTCAGCTCGGTCTGTTTGTGAGTCCATTCAGTTCGGTCAGTTTGTGAATCCATTCAGCTCGGTCAGTCTGTGAATCCATTCAGTTCGGTCAGTCTGTGAATCCATTTAGCTCGGTCTGTTTGAGAGTCCATTCAGGTCGGTCAGTCTGAGAATCCATTCAGCTCGGTCAGTCTATGAATCCATTCAGCTCGGTCAGTCTATGAATCCATTCAGCTCGGTCTGTTTGTGAGTCCGTTCAGTTCGGTCAGTCTGTGAATCCATTCAGCTCGGTCAATCTGTGAATCCATTCAGTTCGGTCAATCTGTGACTCCATTCAGCTCGGTCTGTTTGTGAGTCCATTCAGTTCGGTCAGTCTGTGACTCCATTCTGCTCGGTCTGTTTGTGAGTCCATTCAGGTGGGTCAGTCTGAGAATCCATTCAGCTCGGTCAGTCTGTGAATCCATTCAGCTCGGTCTGTTTGTGAGTCCATTCAGTTCGGTCAGTCTGTGAATCCATTCAGCTCGGTCAGTCTGTGAATCCATTCAGTTCGGTCAGTCTGTGAATCCATTTAGCTCGGTCTGTTTGAGAGTACATTCAGGTCGGTCAGTCTGAGAATCCATTCAGCTCGGTCAGTCTATGAATCCATTTAGCTCGGTCAGTCTGTGAATCCATTCAGCTCGGTCTGTTTGTGAGTCCATTCAGTTCGGTCAGTCTGTGAATCCATTCAGCTCGGTCAGTCTGTGAATCCATTCAGTTCGGTCAGTCTGTGAATCCATTTAGCTCGGTCTGTTTGAGAGTACATTCAGGTCGGTCAGTCTGTGAATCCATTCAGCTCGGTCAATCTGTGAATCCATTCAGTTCGGTCAATCTGTGACTCTATTCAGCTCGGTCTGTTTGTGAGTCCATTCAGTTCGGTCAGTCTGTGACTCCATTCAGCTCGGTCTGTTTGTGAGTCCATTCAGTTCGGTCAATCTGTGACTCCATTCAGCTCGGTCTGTTTGTGAGTCCATTCAGGTGGGTCAGTCTGAGAATCCATTCAGCTCGGTCAGTCTGTGAATCCATTCAGCTCGGTCTGTTTGTGAGTCCATTCAGTTCGGTCAGTCTGTGAATCCATTCAGCTCGGTCAGTCTGTGAATCCATTCAGTTCGGTCAGTCTGTGAATCCATTTAGCTCGGTCTGTTTTTGAGAGTCCATTCAGGTCGATCAGTCTGAGAATCCATTCAGCTCGGTCAGTCTATGAATCCATTTAGCTCGGTCAGTCTATGAATCCATTCAGCTCGGTCTGTTTGTAAGTCCGTTCAGTTCGGTCAGTCTGTGAATCCATTCAGCTCGGTCAATCTGTGAATCCATTCAGTTCGGTCAATCTGTGACTCCATTCAGCTCGGTCTGTTTGTGAGTCCATTCAGTTCGGTCAGTCTGTGACTCCATTCAGCTCGGTCTGTTTGTGAGTCCATTCAGTTCGGTCAATCTGTGACTCCATTCAGCTCGGTCTGTTTGTGAGTCCATTCAGGTGGGTCAGTCTGAGAATCCATTCAGCTCGGTCAGTCTGTGAATCCATTCAGCTCGGTCTGTTTGTGAGTCCATTCAGTTCGGTCAGTCTGTGAATCCATTCAGCTCGGTCAGTCTGTGAATCCATTCAGTTCGGTCAGTCTGTGAATCCATTTAGCTCGGTCTGTTTGAGAGTCCATTCAGGTCGATCAGTCTGAGAATCCATTCAGCTCGGTCAGTCTATGAATCCATTTAGCTCGGTCAGTCTATGAATCCATTCAGCTCGGTCTGTTTGTAAGTCCGTTCAGTTCGGTCAGTCTGTGAATCCATTCAGCTCGGTCAATCTGTGAATCCATTCAGTTCGGTCAATCTGTGACTCCATTCAGCTCGGTCTGTTTGTGAGTCCATTCAGTTCGGTCAGTCTGTGACTCCATTCAGCTCGGTCTGTTTGTGAGTCCATTCAGTTCGGTCAATCTGTGACTCCATTCAGCTCGGTCTGTTTGTGAGTCCATTCAGGTGGGTCAGTCTGAGAATCCATTCAGCTCGGTCAGTCTGTGAATCCATTCAGCTCGGTCTGTTTGTGAGTCCATTCAGTTCGGTCAGTCTGTGAATCCATTCAGCTCGGTCAGTGTGTGAATCCATTCAGTTCGGTCAGTCTGTGAATCCATTTAGCTCGGTCTGTTTGAGAGTCCATTCAGGTCGGTCAGTCTGAGAATCCATTCAGCTCGGTCAGTCTATGAATCCATTCAGCTCGGTCAGTCTATGAATCCATTCAGCTCGGTCTGTTTGTGAGTCCGTTCAGTTCGGTCAGTCTGTGAATCCATTCAGCTCGGTCAATCTGTGAATCCATTCAGCTCGGTCTGTTTGTGGGTCCATTCAGTTCGGTCAGTCTGTGAACTCATTCAGCTCGGTCTGTTTGTGAGTCCATTCAGTTCGGTCAGTCTGTGAATACATTCAGCTCGGTCAATCTGTGAATCCATTCAGTTCGGTCAATCTGTGACTCCATTCAGCTCGGTCTGTTTGTGAGTCCATTCAGTTCGGTCAGTCTATGAATCCATTGAGCTCGGTCTGTTTGTGAGTCCATTCAGCTCGGTCAGTCTGTGAATCCACTCAGCTCGGTCAGTCTGTGAGTCCATTCAGCTCGGTCAGTCTGTGAGTCCATTCAGTTCGGTCAATATGTATTGTATTGTATTGTATTTTATTTATTTGTTTGTTTATTTATTTATTTATTTATTTATTTATTTATTTATTTATTTATTTATTTATTAACTTACATTCCATGAACTTCGTACATTGCTTCACAGCTAAAATATGAAACATGTCAAAAAATCTTAACAGTATTACAAAATCATATTTCATAGTCACAATCTATTTGAAAAATATATAGACAATGTACTAGTACAATAGTAATATCGATACTTAATACAAGACAGAAATATTCATGAAGCGTTTTTGAATGTCATCTATTCATTACAGAATAGAAGGCATGAGAAATTAGGTACTTCTTTAATTTGGCCTTAAATAATCTTATGTTTTGAGTTTGATTTTGTATATCCACAGGGGGGATATTAAAAAAAATTACTGCCACATAACGCACTCCTTTTTGAGAGCACGATAGACTTGCCTATGGAGTATGAAAGTCATTTTTGAGGAGTATTTATGCTATGAACAGTTGCATTAGTTACAAAGTTTTCACGATTACATACGAGAAAGTTTAATGAAAAAAATATACTGACAAGCCGTGGGAACTATTTGTAGTTTTTTTAATGGTCCTACACGATTCCCAGGATTTGGCACCCACTATTATTGTAATTACTCTTTTTTGTATATTATTACCATCTATAGAATTTCTCCAGAATATTATTCCAAAACTTATTATCGATGGAAGTATGCAAAGTATATTATTTTTAAGGTTTTAATGTTTACTATCCTTGGCATACATCTAATAGCAAAACATGCTGAATTTAGTTTTTAGGGTTATTTATTTGAATGTGTTATTTATGAAAGGGCCTAAGTCGCTAATTTTGTGAAAATGGGTTTGTAATGGAATGCTGCTCTTTGGGTGTAGGTACATCGATTTAGATATGAAGAGGACTAAGTTTCACACTCTATAATGCTTAGTAGAATTTATGATACAATTTTTATTTCAGCCTTGATTTCAACATTTCGGCCAGTAAGCAGTTTTTTTTAAACTGCTAACAATTTAGTATTCAAGACTTAGGCCCTTTCATAAATAACCCATTCATTTAATAATATATATTTTTTCAATTTAATATAGTATCGGTTTATAAGCCAAGAAATTTGATTGTTGTTTCTATTAGGGACCTATTGTTAATCATTGTGCTTGAAATTTGTGAGGTTGAATTTAGGAAGGATTTAAATTGGATTATGTCCTCAGATTCTCTGATGGTCAAAGCTGGCGAGAGGGAGGTTTTTTTTCTGATACTTAAGTTTAGAGCACATTTACGATTGATTATAGGATTTTTTTGTCAAAAGCATAAAGTTTTATATCAGGGCAGATCCAATGACTTTTACTGCGGATTGAAGGGATGTATGAGGTTCTCCCCTTGTATTTCGATTTCCCAAGCAAATCATCATGTCACATTGCTCCCTTATCACCTTATGTATGTATTTATTTACACTGCAAATGGGCAAGCACCCGGTGGCAGTGGTATACACAATATAAACAATACAAAATAAAATGATAAACAATACACAATAAAATCATAAACAATACACAATAAAATTTACAATACACAATACAATTAAACAATACACAATACAATTATATACACAATACAATAAGAATACACAATACAACTTAGCACAATAATTACAATTAATAATAAAACATAAATAAAATACCTAATTTTACAATACAACCTACATATGTATAGGCCCTACAAAAGTTTCAATAGTCTTTCACTTTACTCTCATCTCACTCACTGTAGTGGCACTATGACGCATTTCACTGACACTTTAGCACACATTTCATTGACGCTATACATTATCACTGATCGGAACTATTCACTGCACTGTAAAACCATAACTTCACTGACTCACCTCGCTTCACTGATACAACAGTTCAAATAAGTCAAATAATTGCATTCTTATGCATACTTATAAACAGAACTACATTTAAACTAAACATTTCTAGTCTAAGGCCCTCTTACACGCTATTTTTAAATAATTTACAATTCAAACCAAGGAAGTAAACTCGTCAGGCTAGATAAATACATGCCACCTTAAAAAATTAAATGTTGAATGTCACCTTAATTTTAATTTTCACTTTATACACAACTCTTTAAATTATTCTTGAATCTCCTTAAGGAAGGACAGCCCTCAAAGACCGCTGCAGGTAGGTCATTCCTATCATTTATAGTTCTATTTAAAAATGAGAATTTATCTACATCCGTTTTGTTTCCTACATTTGATTTTAAAATCATGATCGTTCCTACCATAGTACGTTGGCTTTTCTAACCGAGCCGTTATGTCTACCCATGCTTTCTGACCTAGATATGCTCTATACAATGATGTTATTCTAGTTTTCCTACGTTTGTTTTCCAAAGTTTCCCATTTATTAGCATCTCTTTTTTTTCTGAATGGTCTCTCTAGCAGAGTCTAGCTGAAAGGCGACTCTGAATAAAGAATTGCCTATTTGAAAACCTTTCAATAGAATAACACGCAAAAACTTCTTGGATTTGGGGTCAACATGTGAGCCTAGATTTGAGCTTATATTCAGTGATAATTACTGCGGTCGTAGGTTTTTCCTAGCAAACGAACTTTGAGATTCAAACCGGATGTTAAAATGCTAGAACGCTTTCGTGTTTCCCACACGCGTTTACGAAGCTGGCGTAAACCACCACGTCTTCCTCCTAACGTCAAGATTAGAGAGATAAGCCAAAACAGTCGAGCGTGAAGATCAACCCTCCCTGGACCGGGCCTTTCCGATTTGAGGTGGTGAACGTGAGGGGGCATCACCACGCCCTGGGACGATCATCCTATTCCTCAAGGCTGACTTGTGGTTTTGGGATACAAATATCCTGGTTTCGTATCCGGGATTTTAAAAGCACGATATAACAAGGAGATGAACAATTGCTTTGAATTTTAAATGTCAGAGTTTCTTCGTTAGATTTATGTGCTACTGAGCTTCATTCTACTTTATTCCAGGAAATGACATAATTATATGTCGTGTCATCACGCTCTCTGAAGGTTTTGTAAAAGGAATTAACTTATAATAAAGATACAGTAGGTATGTGTTATAATTACAGCAAAAGGGAAGCAAGAAATTGCTACAAACTTTTACTTATTACAAATTTAATATGAACACATTTCATTAATCTTAAATAGAAACAGCAACAAAACTTCTAGAAATGAGTAATTAATTAATTAATTAGTTTCTTTATTTATCTATACTAATAATAAATCTGTAGCCAAAATTTTTCTGGTAATTTTCGATTTTCCAAAAATAATTGGTGTTAACATGTATAATTAACAATCCTGAAACCCAAAATCGCTTTTTTGAAAATTTTGTTTGTATATCTGTCTTTCTGGATGTTTGTTACCTTTTCACGCGATAATGGCTGAACCGATTTATATGAAAATTGGCATATAAATTAAGTTCGTTGTAACTTAGATTTTAGGCTATATGACATTCAAAATACTTTATTTGAAAGGGGGGTTATAAGGGGGCCTGAATTAAATAAATCGAAATATCTCGCTTATTATTGATTTTAATGAAAAATACTACATAACAAACGTTTCTTTAAACATAATTTCCGATAAGGTTTATTCCATACAAAATTTTGATAGGACTGATATTTAATGAGATAAATGAGTTTTAAAATTACAATAACAACGCCATCTAAGGCGCTGTACTGAAATAAAAACAAATGACGTCGTCTATAAGGGGCCTTGGATACCAACAATCGAAAGCTATTAAACATAGCCTACAGACAATGTTTCTGTGTTTGTATGAAGTAATATCGAAGCTAATTAATTGCTTAATCATTATTTCACCATTGGAAAGTGTAGTTTCTCTAGATGGACATAATTCTACAATGTTATTACAGTAACTTCTGAAACATATAGCAAGTAATATAAAGTATGCACATTAAAACTAAATGATATGTCAATCTTCATTAATCTATGGTTGCATGTAATAACAATTAAGAAACATGTTAAAGGAATTGTCATTGCACCAAATGATTGGTCTCTCGACCAAAATGACCGCATTTTAATTATTTAAATACAATTTAAATTAAGTAACATATTAAACGATTTATCCTTCTATCAAACACGAATGTTCCCTGGATCGAACGTCCTATTTTAATTATGTAATTACTTTATATTTATTTCTAACAGGTGCAGCGGAGCACACGGGTACGGCTAGTTATATATATATAATATATTTTGTGCGAGATCGTGCGTATTTGCTTGTTTTCCGCACAGAACCAATACGCGGTAAGTGTGAAATACCACATTCAGTATTCCCAACGTAACACACATAACAGTTTCCCTCTTCTTACCGCTTAAGCACGACATTCATTTTACTGCTTTAGGCTTTTAACATATTATTTTTAGAGACGTTTAACATAGTAATAATTATAAATTGGAAACTTACCACTGCAATTTCACCTAAATTGCAATGTTAATTATTGTTTTTAAATATTTGCAAAAATTAAGTAAAGTCTACTACTCCACGAAACTTATTACATTCCTGATACAAGTAACATTAAGGAAGCCGTGAAAAAATCAACAAGATTCCAGATGCGGATGTTATTACTGCAATATGTTATATAAATAATATTGTTAAAATATTAAAATGAAAAATAAATCATTACATAGCCTTACCGTTTGTTTTAAGTTCGCATTTATAGACTGGGGGGGAAAAAAAGACAGACGTATATCACGGCCTGCTCGAGTATTGTAAACACAGAAAACATTTTATAGCAACAATGTTGAAGAAAGATATTAAGTTTTTCGAAGTTGCCGTCATTAAACAGAAACCAACATGGAGATTTCATTGCAACTAATTAGAAATTCCTCTTTCAGGTATGTAATAAACGATCTTCGCACAAAATAATGTACGATACACGAGCGGTATGTTTGTTTTTATGTTCTCGGAAATTAAAAAAGCTCAACCACGTTTCGCTTTTTCAATCTTTTCCTCGAACATGAAAACTTCAACATACCGCCCTTGTAACGTATATTACTATTTTTTACATAGCAGAAGGACAGTGTTTTACACATACCAATTGTACAAGATACAGTAATATAGGAAGAAAATGTTGAATATTTCCAAAAATTTACTGCTGTAAGCTGTACCTAACCCCTTAACTGTAAAATTTGATATTTATGCAAGTTCGTTAATGATGTGTTGTACAATGAAAACGCATTTTTTGAAGTTGATAGATGACGCATAATGTTCACAAGATACAATGCTTGGTGCAGTTATAGCGTCTACGTGTTCAAAGACACTGTCCACTGATAATGTTGCAGGAACATTCTGGCAGGAAGTCTAGAGTCAAATATTTATCCAACATACATAGTTGATATATTTATGAAGTTACACACAGTTGTCATTCATTATACTTCCTTGTATGTGACTGTAATCCCCATTTACAACTCTACATTGTATCGCGAGTCTCAAGTATGACTTATAGAACGAAATTTATGCGACGATATTTATGTTACTGTATCGTATTGTAATGTATTTATTAACATTCCACGGTATTCATACATTGCTTTACAGCTAGAATATGGAACAAGTAAAAAAACTCAATACTATTATAAAGTCTTGATTTATAGTCACAGTGTAGATGAAATATATACAGAAGAGGTTTACAATATAGTCTACTAGTACAACACAGTTTTAGTATCAATTTCATGAAGTGTTATTGAATGTCATGAATTCACTTACAGAATAGAAAAGCGTGAGAAATTAGGTACTTCTTTAATTTGGCGCTAAATAATCTTACGGTTTGAATTTCATTTTTTATATCGATAGGGAGGCTATTAAAAAATTTTACTGCCATATAACGCAATCCTTTCTGATAGCACGATAGACTTGCCGATGGAGTATGAAAGTCATTTTTTGACATGTATTTATGCTATAAACTGTTGAATTAGTTACAAAGTTTTCACGATTACATACGAGGAAGATTATTAATGAAAACAATATACTGACAAGCCATGGTCATTATTTGTAGTTTTTTGAAAATAGTCCTACACGATTCTCTAGATTTGGCACCTACTATTATTCTAATTACTCTTTTTGTAATAGAAATATATTGTTACTATCTGTGGAATTTCCCCAGAATATTATTTCAAAACTCATAACCGAGTGGAAGTATGCAAAGTATATTGTTTTTTAAGGTATTGATATTTACTATCATTTGCATAGATCTAATAGCAAAACAAGATGAATTTAGTTTGGGGGTTATTTCTTTAATATGATTTTTTCAGTTTAACACATTATCGATTTTTAAGCCAAGAAATTTGGTTGTTGTTGTTGTTTCTAATATGGATCTATTGTTAATTATTGCGCTAGAAAGTTGCGAGTTTGAATTTGGGCAGGATTTAAATTGAATTATGTTAGTTTTGTTACAATTTAATACCAATTTATTGACTGAGAACCAGTCACATATTTTGAAGAGAATTTCCTCTGTTGAAGATTGGAATGTGTTGGAGTTATTGGCTGTAATTACTATACTTGTGTCATCTGCAAATAATATGGGATGACCTACATCTTATTTAGGGGGGGCAAGATCATTTATAAACACTAGAAAAAGTAGGGGACCGAATATTGATCCTTGAGGAATTCCATTATTAATAGTTCCCCATGTCGATGCAGATTTCATAGTTGTATTGATTTCAACTTTCTATTTCTTATCTATGAGATATGAGTGAAACCAATGGTGTGCAACACCTTTAATTCCATAATAATCTAATTTATCTAGCAGCATTTTATGATTTATACAGTCAAATGCTTTGGAAAAATCACAGAAAATCCCTCCAACTTGTAATTTTTTATTAACTATATTTGTGATAGAAAGGGATCGTAGCTCAGTTTGACGACTTCTCACCACAGGGACGGAAATTCAATCGTAGGCACGTCCAGGGAGTAAGACGATGTGACACACGTGTTGCACGAGTATTTCAGCTGAAATTCTCGGGGGAGGGGGAGAGAACAACAAAAGTGTGTCTCTGGAAGTGTACAGTAATCATTGTCATGGATTTGAATTAATGTTTTTTCGTTGTCCAATACGTGAATAAAATAGCAACAAGGCAAACTTCGACAAAGACAAAAGTTTTGCAAAGTTTCAATGATTTTTCTATTACCTATAACATCGATGAGATCTACGAGGAAGTCAACTCAAGTTTTCTGTGTAGGCTATGTGATGACATGATAACAAACAGGGAAGTGCGTAGCAATCTCTAATCACTGATAGATAGCGCTGTCGCCATATCCTGCCATTAGGCAGTCCGCATACTACTTGTCACTATATCGATGTTAACAGGGGAATCACCGGGTTTGATTTGGAAG
Organism: Periplaneta americana; assembly: GCF_040183065.1. Classification (NCBI taxonomy): domain Eukaryota; kingdom Metazoa; phylum Arthropoda; class Insecta; order Blattodea; family Blattidae; genus Periplaneta; species Periplaneta americana. The sequence continues at coordinate 12,110,926 of NC_091127.1, forward strand.
CCTATTCCGATGGCCAATCTTCCATTTCCGAAAGCGACTGTTCTGATTGAAATGTTACGTATGTGAAAAAAAAAATCATGGCTTATTTAACGACGCTCGCAACTGCAGAGGTTATATCAGCGTCGCCGGTGTGCCGGGGTTTTGTCCCGCAGGAGTTCTTTTACATACCAGTAAATCAGTAAATCTACTGACATGAGCCTGTCGCATTTAAACACACTTAAATGCCATCGACCTCGGCCGGGATCGAACCCGCAAACCATGAGCATAGAAGGCCAGAGCTATATCATTATACAAGGAGTGACTTGGTAGCCGGGATTCAACAGTAATATGCACTGTTGCTCGAAGAATCTACGTAAAGATTAATTTTTTGGTCCTACAGAATACGTCTATTACGGTAACAATAAATTAATTTTAAATGTCAACTTGGAGTCAGGCCACAAAGGAAAAAAACACTGGAGGAGAGTGATTCAATCCGGTCCTGTGAATTGAATTTCGACGTAGCTCAATAGTTAGAGCGCTTGGTACGTAGAACCAAGGACCCTTGTTCGATCCCCGGCGCCGAAGCGAATTTTTCTCCTCTAATATTAATTTCAGAAAGTTGTTTTTGGCACTTAGTATATTTAGAATGTTAGATCCTCAAACACTGCAGTGTGGAATCAGTTTACGTACAATAGTATAGTCCGCGTCACCGTTTTTGGCGTGTGAAAAAGTAATGGGAACGTTAAGTGCGAGTGTTTTACATTTTCCGCAGTCAGTCTGACAACTGTGTTTGACAAATGGCTGATGTGACGTGTATAGGAAGTGGTACCATTCTCAGCTGCACTAGCAACATGTTCACAAACTGGGCACTATTGTATATCTAGGACACACGCCAAAATCGCTGGCTCCAGCAGTACGATTACGAACGTACTGTCGTCTGTTTAAGCGTCCTCTTGATACAAACATAAACAAAGTTATGCTGTGTAATACAGTGACAAATGGCTGCATTCTGTTTCCTCATTTGTTTCTTACCAAAGAGCTCACAGTGGAAGATATGCTACTCCTGTAGTGATGGCAAACATTTGCTCATTTCTCAGAAAATATTAATTTTAGGACCCATGTCTATAGGACTTTTATTTTTTGTTTTAATGCATGCTACCTTCTCTCTAAATAATGGAACCTTTTTTATCAGAACACCCTCTATATTTGATAGTTAGTTCTAATAGTGGTGATTTATTTTTAAACGCCTTAAACGACTATACTTCAGCTACCGTCTACACCGTGGAAATGATTTTATACTTTTATTTCCGCTCCTTACATGCAATATTTTATTTTAAATTTTAATGACATTAATAGGTATATAAATTGTACAGTACAAACATAATGAAGTACCGTACGTAGGCATGCCCCTCAAACCACAAGAGAATCCCTACATAAAAAATCTGAAGACATAGGGCCTATTAAGACTTTTACATTTAGCTTGGAAATTAAGTCACGATATAAGAAAGATGGGACAACACGTGAATCGTGAAACCACGGAATATCGTGACGATATGGGAGGAAATCCCGGGCTCCCACGTTTAAATCTGATTTGAAGGCTTGTATAGGGTACTGTCTTTCCAGTAGTATTGGTCCCTGGAGTAGAAATCTTGGTAGTTGAATCTTGTAATGTAAGGACAACCATGGATTCAGGAACTCAACAATGGTTGTTTCTTTTAATACAAAGACATAGACATGGTGATGAATTTAAAAATGTAACTATGGTGACAAGAGTCTTTTAATAAAGGGACGTAACCATCATGACTGAATCCTTAAATGCAGAGATTTAATAATGGATTCAGCAACGCAACAGTAACACAGCGATGAGCTTTGAAATGCATAGATGTAGCAGTGGTGACAAGAGTCTTTTAATGCAGATACGTAATCATGGTGACGAAGTCCTTGAATACAGGGATTTAATCACAGTAGCTCAATTATTGAATGTAACGTCAACCATGTAATCGTGACTGAATCCTTGAATATAAAGACAATCATGGTGGCTAATCCTTGAATATAAAAACAACCATATCATCGTGACTGAATCCTTGAATATAAAGACAACCTTGGTGCCTGAATCCTGAATATAAAGACAACCTTGGTGCCTGAATCCTGAATATAAACACAACCATGTCATCGTGACTGAATCCTTGAATATAAAGACAACCATGGTGACTGAATCCTTGAATACAGGGGTTTAACCATAGTAGCTGAATACTTGAATGTAAAGACAACCTTGGTGCCTGAATCCTGAATATAAAGACAACCATGTCATCGTGACTGAATCCTTGAATATAAAGATAACCATACCATCGTGGCTGAATCCTTGAATGTAAAGGCAACCATGGTGGCTAAATCCTTAAATATAAAGACAACCACGGTGACTGAATCCTGAATATAAAGACAACCATGCCATCGTGACTGAATCCTTGAATATAAAGACAACCATGCCATCGTGACTGAATCCTTGAATATAAAGACAACCATGTCATCGTGACTGAATCCTTGAATATAAAGATAACCATACCATCCTGGCTGAATCCTTGAATGTAAAGGCAACCATGGTGGCTAAATCCTTAAATATAAAGACAACCACGGTGACTGAATCCTGAATATAAAGACAATCATGTCATCGTGACTGAATCCTTGAATATAAAGACAACCATGCCATCGTGATTGAATCTTTGAATATAAAGACAACCATGTCATCGTGACTGAATCTTGAATATAAAGACAACCATGCCATCGTGACTGAATCCTTGAATATAAAGACAACCATGCCATCGTGACTGAATCCTTGAATATAAAGACAACCATGCCATCGTGACTGAATCCTTGAATATAAAGACAACCATGCCATCTTGACTGAATCCTTGAATATAAAGACAACCATGTCATCGTGACTGAATCCTTGAATATAAAGATAACCATACCATCTTGGCTGAATCCTTGAATGTAAAGGCAACCATGGTGGCTAAATCCTTAAATATAAAGACAACCACGGTGACTGAATCCTTGAATATAAAGACAACCATGCCATCGTGGCTGAATACTAGAATGTAAAGGCAACCATGGTGACTGAATCCTTGAATGTAAAGACAACCATGTCATCGTGACTGAATCTTTGAATATAAATACAGCCATGGTGGCTAATCCTTGAATATAAAGACAACCATGGTGACTGGATCCTTGAATACAGGGGTTTAACCATAGTAGCTGACTCCTTGAATGTAAAGACAACCATGGTGACTGAATCCTGAATATAAAGACAACTATATCATCGTGACTGAATCCTTGAATATAAAGACAACCATGGTGGCTAATCCTTGAATATAAAGACAACCATGGTGACTGGATCCTTGAATACAGGGGTTTAACCATAGTAGCTGAATCCTTGAATGTAAAGAATACCTTGGTGACTGAATCCTGAATATAAAGACAACCATGTCATCGTGACTGAATCCTTGAATATATAAAGACAACTATGCCATCGTGGCTGAATCCTTGAATGTAAAGGCAACCATGGTGGCTGAATCCTTGAATATAAAGACAACCATGGTGACTGAATCCTTGAATATAAAGACAACCATGGTGACTGAATCCTTGAATATAAAGATAACCATGGTGACTAAATCCTTTAATATAAAGAGAACCATGGTGACAAACCTTGAATATAAAGACAACCATGGTGACTGAATCCTTGAATATAAAGACAACCATGGTGACTGAATCCTTGAATATAAAGACAACCATGGTGACTGAATCCTTGAATATAAAGACAACCATGGTGACTGAATCCTTGAATATAAAGACAACCATGGTGACTGAAGCCTTGAATATAAAGACAACCATGGTGACTGAATCCTTGAATATAAAGACAACCATGGTGACTGAATCCTTGAATATAAAGACAACCATGGTGACTGAATCCTTGAATATAAAGACAACCATGGTTACCGAATCCTTGAATATAAACACAACAATGGTGACTGAATCCTTGAATATAAAGACAACCATGGTGACTGAATCCTTGAATATAAAGACAACCATGGTGACTGAAGCCTTGTATATAAAGACAACTATGGTGGCTGAATCCTGTATATAAAGACAACCATAGTGACTGAATCCTTTAATACAGGGGTTTAACCACATCAGTTGCATCCTTGAATGTAAAGACAACCGTGGTGACTGAATCCTGAATGTAAAGACAACCATGTCATCGTGACTGAATCCTTGAAAATAAAGACAACCATGCCATCGTGACTGAATCCTTGAATGTAAAGGTAACCTTGGTGACTAAGTCCTTGAATATTAACTTTAACTTTGCTGACTGAATCTTTGAAACTAAAACATAACCGTTGTGACTCGATGCTTGATAGCAGAGACCTAAGATTACAGAATTCTTGAACCTGAAGACGTAATTATGTCGAGTTTTTAAATGACGTGGGGTATAACCATAGCTTTTGAATCTTAGAATAGAGCAACAAAATTACAACGAAAGAGTGTTTGAGTGGAGAGACATAACATAACCATGTGACTGAGCTTTCGAATGTAAAGACTGAACTATGGTGACTGCTTTTTCGAATGTAAAAAAGTAACCTTGATGTAGATATACTATAACCCTGAGACGTACAGTAATAATGGTAACACAGAGTTTAAGAAAGGAGAGACGTAACGCTAGTGATTGGGACTTTTCATGCAGAGATGTGTGTTTTGGATGGCGCTTGTGAACATTTCTATGTGAAATAAAATGATATAAGTTAATACCCAATTGGAAGGTACCAGCTGTCATCTGTACTATCTTTCCACCAAAATAAGAGTTAAAAAATGGTTAATTAAATCCAAAAAATGTAATTTTTTTCAATTCTCCAAAATGTAGCTACATTTTAAGTATATATTTTTTAGAATTTTATTTTAGCATAACTCAATGTTAAATATAAGAACGTTATTGTCGTTGACTTTCAAATTTAAGTTGAAGATTCTGTCATACACGAACACGTGAAATTTGTTTCATTTTCAAAAACCATAAAATCATTTATATATCAACATATACTTTTCACATATATTAAAGTAAGACATATAATGTATTTTCTCTTAAATAATAGAGAAAAATATTTTAAACAGTCAAACTAATTAAAAAAGACGGTGTCGTGTATAGTTACTGGTGTAGCTCAGTCGGTAGAGCATTCGTGCGCTAAGTGAAGGGTTCCGGGATCGATACCCGGCCCCGGAACAATTTTTCCCTTGAATTTGTTCAAGCCTGCTTCACAAGAATCTTTTACCTGAAAGCCAGATTTGCATAATTTAAAAAGCACCTAAATATTAATAGTATTGTAATGGAAGCTATTGTTTCTGTAATAACCGAACGGTAATGCTGTAATTAGATATATTTTATGAATACTATTATTTACTATAGGCGAGGAAGCTATTATTTATTGTTATTCTTATTAGCTTATGAGCAGCGAGAAGAGCTGATGTGAGACGTAAGAAAATAAATCTGTGTAAAGTGTATTCTTTCTTTGTATAGTCCTAGTGACAGAACACCGATCTACTTACAGTTAGCTATATGAACTAATGAATTTTATGCTTACTAATATGTAGTTTAGTCATTTGTGTTTACGAATAACTCGAATACATCCGTCTTTATTGTGAGCATCTGTAATAGGTTACCGACTGCTCTTAGTAACTATCAGTGCACACCAACTTCACCTTGTCGGATGACAACATAACGTGTTTCTATAAATCGTCACCGGCATTAGGAAATTGAATAACCTGCACTGTTCCCTTTGGAGACGTTCAGACGGCTTCGTTGTCATAATCCTGACATAATCGTTATCCACATCCTATCTGTAGCGGAAGCGACGATGCTTGTGAAGTTCAGAAGAGCATTTTGTAGTAAGATACTTATTGTTACGCAGTTCAACATGAAAGTGTTTTTCGAAATCACTTCGACATCAATATTTCTAGTCGACCTGGTTGACGAGTTGGTATAGCGCTGGCCTTCTATGCCCAAGGTTGCGGGTTCTATCCCGGGCCAGGTCGATGGTATTTAAGTGTGCTTAAATGCGACAGGCTCATGTCAGTAGATTTACTGGCATGTAAAAGAACTCCTGCGGGATAAAATTCCGGCACATCCGGCGACGCTGATATAACCTCTGCAGTTGCGAGCGTCGTTAAATAAAACATAACATTTAACATCAAAATGTGTAAAATTATGAATAGCAAGCACTTTTTCATTTCGACGTAGGTTTAAAATTCCTTCATACTGTGTTTGAAGCAGGGTTTAAACCACAGTCGCAGTTGTCGCATCTTGCTACTCGACTTCTAAAAATGCCATAAACTTTGAATGTAAATGGGCAAAAATGTAACAACCACATTGGACTTCAGAAACGAAGATGTAATGGAGAAAATGAAATCAGAGATGTGTTTGAACTAATCTGAATTTAAATGAAATACTAATGGCATGGGCAATGTTCAAAAAGGTATTGAGCAATAGATGTTCAGGAATGGATTTTAAAGAGTTGGTGCAATTCATGTAAGTTAAGTGAACAATTTCTTCTAATAATTGATTTATATAATTCCATCGCATACTGTAAATTGTGAGCGAGGATTTAGTTATATGGATCTTGTAAAAACTGGAATTAGAAACCGTCTTTTAGTAAAAAGAGTTAGCACTGCTAACAATGAATCTTGAAGGGTCTAATAGTAAAGAATTTCAATGTTTAGAATGCCCTTAAATTGACAAAGCCACATTGGACTCCAGAAACGAAGATGGTAATGGAGAAAATGAAATCAGAGATGTGTTTGAACTAAACTGAATTTAAATGAAATGCTAATGGCATGGGCAATGTTCAAAAAGGCATTGAGCAATAGATGTTCAAGAAATGATTTCAAAGAGTTGGTGCAATTCATGTAAGTTAAGTGAACAACTTGTTCTAATTGATTTATATAATTCCATCACATACTGTAAATTGTGAGCGAGAATTTAGTTGCATGAATCTTGTAAAAACTGGAATTAGAAACCGCCTTTCAGTGAAAATAAATCTTGAAGGGCCTACTCGTAAAGAATTTCAATGTTTAGAGTGCCCATAAAATAACGTAAATGAATGTAATGTAAATTCAGCAGTAATCGATTCTAAACATACTTACGTCTAATGCAGTAGCTGCTCGCCGTAAAAAAATAGGTGAAGTGTGCTGTTCACATACACAAATCCATGAACAGTTTAGCAATATAATGAGTAGGCCTACTATTCGTAAACTGCGTACAATTTTACTAGTTCTAGAACACATGCAAACAGGAAAATTAATTTATTTCAGGACTCATTCAATTTCTTTCTTACCAAGTGAATCCTCCTATCTTTTAAAGCAGCAAACCTGTCGATGATGTCTTTATAAAATGTCTGAGTTTAACTGAGAGTGGATAGTATATCTCTATGCAATGCCATGGGGCTAATTATGAAAGTCTCTCCTGTGATGTAACATTCTGAGTGAAATTTCAAATATTGTAAAACAAAAAAGCTTCTTTCATCGAAAGAATGTTTTAAAGTTATTTTATACAACTTCTCTATTTTCTTAACACTTTATAAAACAAAGAACAAAAACACTGTATGTCGTCCAGAACTTAAAACCTTTTTTTATCATATTTAAGTCTACAAAACGGCATTTCTAATAAATTACAAACTGTATCACTTTCGGGATACATATTTCGCACTCATTTTTCTACATTTTCTATGTACTGGTACCTAAGTATTTGTATAATAGCACTATAGTGATTAAACATATAATATAAACTATGATGTTGGATTAATACACTATATACACTTATCAATAATATACTCTAAATAATTAAATAAGAAGTTAATATATATGTACACACTATTAAACTACGTGTGTACATTTATGCGACAGTTAAACTTTCAAAATAAGAGCTGGAACAAAATTGGCAAGGTCATGAGCTCGTAAGAAGAAATAATACACGCCTCGGAAAACAACTTTTAAACACTAGGAATGTATGTTGGGTGTATTCCTGATAAAATAATATAGAGCCAGCTAATTTACCACTGTAGGGGTGGCTGCTTGCACACAAGGAATGAGGATATTATTCTCGAGTCAGGTACTGTTATTGCAAGTTATCTTGAACCTTACATCCCCTAAGTCTGTCTTTTGAATTGCTCGGTACGGCGTGTACTCATCAACGTAACGGCACGGCAAGGATGCCCCTCCCTCGGGTAACGTGACTCTTTTCAAAAAACGTTGGTTCTTTTACCTTACGGCTCTCTACTGTAAAAGAACTTGGTTCAATACAGACATCATCTTCTCTCGATACTCCGATTTTGAGAGGAGAACATAGTTTCGTAGCAAGCTTTAATTAACCTGCAATGAGCAAGTATTTAAATATAATCGTGTGTACACTCCTCTCTCATCCGGGCTGGGGACCGGCAATGGCGGAGTTACTACAGCTACTTCTATACATTATATAGGCCTGCATGACTTACACCTTCAGCTAGTATGTACATATTCTTATAACAATATTTTACAGGCTTATTATTTGAATTTACATTAATTTACAATTATACACAATCCATATCCCTATCATTGCTGCCATCATCGCTTGGTTCAAAATTAATTATTTCGCCAATGGCATCATCCATTCGGAACTATCTTCTTAATCGTAGGTACTACTTTCTGAACACGATAGAATTCTTCGATTGTATCCCGAATAACATGTTGATCGAAGTCGTCCACTTCAACTTTACACAAGTCTAATTCTGGAATGAAATAATATTGTGACAGCGACGTGAGAATCGAACTCACGACCAGCGTCCCGCAAGAAAGCAGATCGCACGGGCTCCACGGAACATTGAGTGACGTCGCGCGGTGGAGAGAAGAGAGAGAGGGTGTATTACGTCACGCGACGAGTCTGCGCGCGCAGCTGCTACGCAGTGGATGTGGAACGACCTTCCCGATTATTCCAGACGTCTGTCGATGTAGAGATATTGAGATAATTCTCTACACACCTGTAGAAGGTTCTCGCAACTATGATTTTGCTATAAAAGAGCAGGCGCCAGCGAACTAGACAGAGTCTTCAGAGTTTTCAGTTATTCAGTCAGTGAGAAAGTCAGAGCAAGCAAGCCAGCCGGAGTTCGACTCGAGTGTGCGTCCGCATCTGCGTCAGCATCCGAAGGCCTGAGTTCGAGTGCAGTGGACCGCAGTTGGAGGGACCTGAGTTCGAGTGCAGTGGACCGCAGTTGGAGGGACCCGAGTTCGAGTACAGTGAACTGTCTCTGAAGGTCTGTGGTTCGAGATACCGTGAACTCGAGTGACTGAGATAGAAGAACTGTGAACTGAGAACTGGTAGTTCTGATTTGTAAATAGTACTGTGTAAATATTAGTTAAGTTTAACAGTTCATTGTTGTGCGTAATAGTCCAAGTAAGTTGTCATTGTCGTCGGTGGAGTGCTATAACGAATACTGTGTTGAGTGAAGATCCAATTGTTGACGAGAGCGTTTAAGGTGAATTGTAGAAAGGAATTATTGTGGCGAATAAATTACATTGTTGTTACCAATAAAATTCACATTGGTGTCAGAACCGGGATATTATCGACAATGGAGAACCTACAGCAGATCCTGCAAGCCATCGCGGAAATGAAAGCTGAAATGAAAAAGGACATAAGTGACGTAAAAGCAGAAATGAAGAACGACATCAGTGAGGTTAAGAACGACATAAGTGAAGTGAAAACAGAGATGAAAAGTGACATAAGCGGAGTGAAAGATGACGTCACTACGCAAATTGAAAGCGTTTCGGCCCACGTAGATGGAATTGTCGCCATCGTAAAAGACGAACTTAAGGCCGATTTGGATAAACTAAACCAGAATTTTACAACTATAAACGAGACAGTAGCCGAGTTGAGACAGGATGTAGACCATTTCGACGGCAAAATCCGCGATCTCGAGCGTCGTCAAGAGCAGACGAGTGAGGTGATGGACAAACACGCTGAGGAAAACAAGCACATACTCGCGTTAATGGACCAACACGCTGTAGAAAACAAACACATCCTCGCGTTGGTGGATCGCCAGGCTAGAGAACAGAAACAGATAATTGCCGAGGAAGTTCAACGGGCCGTGGAAAGATCGACGTCAGCATTGAGGACCTCACATAGTGCCCCTGCGGAACCATCGGCTTCAGCCAGACATCACAACGTCAAGACGCCGAAGTTCGACGGTACGACGTCTTGGGCGATATTCCGTCGCCAGTTCGAGGCCATCGCAGAGCACAATGGGTGGACGCCGGCAGAGAAAACTACTCAGCTGCTGGCCGCGCTTCAGGGACAGGCGTCGGAGATTCTTCACAGCGTTCCAGAAGATGGGACAGCCGCTGAGATAATGGCGGCCTTGGAGGGACGTTATGGTGACCATCAACTTGCTGCAGCATTTAGGACCCAACTAAAAACGAGGGTCCAACAGTCAGGCGAGTCCCTGCAAGAATTCGCGATGGCGGTGGAACAACTGGCCCATAAGGCGCTCAGGGGCCTACCTAATGACTTCATCGCTGGAGAGGCGGCCTACACCTTCGGCAGCGGAGTTCGAGACCCGGAAATCAAGCAACAGCTACTCTTGGCAGAGCATCGCACCATCAATGCAGCTCTGGCGGCGGCCCTCAGGATGGAGGCAGCCAAGTTGACGGCGAACGTCTCGGCATCGCACCGGATTAGGAGCGTCGCGGCGGCCGACGTCGAGGAACGTCAACCGAAATCACCCGAGCGACGAAGACGAGGAGTGCCCACCTGCTGGTCCTGCGGCGAGCCTGGACACCTGAGGAGGGACTGTGACCGATCTGGTCACAAACAGGAAAACTAAAAGGGGCCGATGCGATGAGGGGCACGTCGGCGCCGTCATCACCATCCCCTCGGCTGATCTTGAAGACGGTTAACAGAAGATGCGACGATGGGCTGATTGCTGACGGATGGATAAGAGGCCGCCCATGCAGAGTACTGGTAGACACCGGGGCGTCGCTCACTATCGCCAGACCGGAAGTCGTGCGTGGCCTACCTGGGAGGACGCCGCTGCGCCGGTATGAGCTACGTACTGCCTCAGGCGAGAACTTGCCCATCCAAAAGGAGGTTTTCCTGGATCTGACATTGGGAAAGAGGAGACTGGAGATGTGGGTGTTCGTCGCCAACATCACTGAAGACGTCATCCTGGGACTCGACGCCATGCGGATCTTCGATGCAACGGTGGACGTCCGGCGCCGTATCCTCCGTTTTGGTCAGGATGAAGTGTTCCTGAGGGACATCGAAGACCAACCCATGGCCAGCAGACTCACCTTGGAGAATCAAGTGACAATCCCAGCAGGCTGCGAGATGGTGGTGACGGCAAGACTGGACGGAAAACCTAAGAGAAACCTGCTCCTCGATTCGCAAACAACTCCGATAGATGGGGTTTATGTGGCCAGATCCCTACTCCCGAATCAGAAGGTGGTACCGGTGAGGGTCCTGAATGTCACCAATCGGGACAAGGAGGTGCCTAGTGGAACTGTACTAGGTAACGTCGAGCCGGTGGTGTCTGTGACGTCGCTGGCAGAAAACGAGGAGTGTCACCGACCACGTCCAGATTTAGACCCATCACTGAAAGAGCTGGCTCGAGAATTGCCGGCGAATTTAAGCAAAAGAGAAAGAAGACAAGTCCACGATCTACTGACAGAATTTCAGGACGTGTTCAGTCTGTCTGAAAATGACTACGGGAGAACGGAGAAAGTCCAGCACCGCATCGACACCGGAAATGCTCACCCAATCAGACAACCTCCTCGACGCGTCCCTCTAGCTAAACAGAGGGAGATTGACAACCAACTGGAGGACATGAAAGCAAGAGGGGTCATCGAGGAATCCGACAGCCCTTGGTCATCACCTGTGGTGCTGGTGAAGAAGAAGAATGGGGACCTGCGCTTCTGCGTGGACTACAGAAGACTGAATGACGTCACCAAGAAGGACTGCTTTCCCCTTCCACGAATTGACGACACCTTGGACACCCTGGCCGGAGCAGAGTGGTTCTCGACGTTGGATCTCAAGTCAGGATACTGGCAGGTGGCGCTACATCCGGAGGATAAGGAGAAAACGGCATTCTCTACAGGCCAGGGACTATGGCAGTTCACCGTTATGCCGTTCGGCCTCTGCAACGCCCCGGCTACATTCCAGAGACTAATGGAGTCCGTAATGAGAGGCCTGACATACGACACCTGTTTGCTGTACCTTGATGACGTCATCGTGGTGGGCAAGACTTTCGGCGAACAGCTGATGAACCTGAGGAAAGTGTTCGAGAGACTGCGACAAGCCAGACTCAAGTTGAACCCGAAGAAATGTCATCTATTCCAGAAGAAGGTCAACTACTTGGGACACGTAGTAGGGACCAACGGAGTGGCCACGGACCCGGAGAAGCTACAAGCCGTCAGAGGATGGCCGAGACCGAGGGACAAGCAGGAGCTGCGCCGCTTTCTCGGCCTCTGCACTTATTACAGAAGGTTCGTAGCTGGGTACGCCAACATCGCTAAGCCTCTAACCCAGCTGACCGAGGAGAAACGACAATTCCAGTGGACAGACGAGGCGGAGTCATCCTTCCAGTCGCTGAAAGAGGCGCTCTGCACTGCTCCTGTACTGGGATATCCCATCCCTGGAAGGAAGTTCACGCTCGACACGGACGCTAGCAACGTAGGCATCGGCGGAGTACTCTCTCAGGAACAGGACGGGCAAGAGAGGGTGATTGCCTACTTCAGCCGAACACTATCCAAGGCTGAGAGAAACTACTGTGTGACGCGTAGAGAACTTCTTGCCATTGTGGAAGCCCTGAAGCACTTCCACAAATATTTGTATGGCCAGGAATTCCATCTGAGGACAGACCATTCTGCACTCACCTGGCTATTGGGCTTCAAGAATCTGGAGGGGCAGACCGCCCGTTGGGTTCAACGTCTGCAGGAGTACAACTTCACCTCTGAACACCGACAAGGGAAGAAACATTCCAACGCTGATGCCCTGTCACGACGTCCGTGCCCGGATGGCTGCAAACACTGCCTGAAAGTAGAAGAGCGGGATGGCGCCCACGCAGTCCGAGCAATTGCCGCCCAGCCGAGCCCAGGATGGGATAACGCCGCCATAAGGAGGGAGCAGCTGGAGGACCCAAACATTGGACAGCTACTGCGTGATGTGGAGTCCGGCCAGAGACCAGTATGGGCCGATATCGCCAACCGTAGCACCACTTACAAGAGCTACTGGGCCCAGTGGGAATCCTTCACTGTCAAGGACGGTATCCTGAAGAGGATTTGGGAGTCGGCCGATGGAAGGACCCGCATAGAACAACTTGTCCTGCCCAGGAGCAAGGTGAAGGAAGTGCTGGAGGAGACTCATGCTGGAGTGACTGGAGGCCACCTGGGAGCCAACAGGACGCTGGACAAGTTAAGGCAGAGGTTCTATTGGTTGCATCAGAGGACCGACACGGAACAATGGTGCCGAAGATGCGACACCTGTGCAGCCAGTCGCGGACCAAGGACCCGCAGCAGGGGAGCCATGCAGCAGTACAACGTGGGAGCTCCTTTTGAGAGGATCGCCATCGACGTTGCTGGACCGTTCCCGGTCACGGATCGCGGGAACCGCTACCTGCTAGTCGCCATGGATTACTTCACAAAATGGCCAGAGGTGTACGCGATTCCCAACCAAGAGGCTTCGACGGTGGCCGACGCGCTGCTTGACAACTTCATCTGCCGATTCGGGGTGCCCCGGGAATTGCATAGCGATCAGGGGCGCAACTTCGAATCCAACCTGATGGGAGAATTGTTCGAGCGTCTGGGGGTGCATAAAACCAGGACCACTCCCCTCCACCCACAGTCCGATGGTATGGTGGAACGCTACATCAAAACCTTGGAAGAGCATCTGCGGAAGGTGGTGTCCAACCATCAACGAGACTGGGATGCTAGAGTCCCACTGTTCCTCTTGGCCTACAGAGCTTCGGTCCACGATACAACAGGGATGACACCGGCAAACATGGTCTTCGGGAGAGAGCTGCGCCTGCCCTGTGATCTGCTGTTTGGCACGCCACCCAGCGCCGACCAGCCAGCGACTGACTATGTGGCAGAACTCACCGAGAAGTTGAATGGAATTCACCAACTGGCCAGAGAGCACCTCAAGATGGCCAGCGACAGGATGAAGGTGCGCTACGACAGATTAGCCAACTCTGCAGGATTCCAGGAGGGCGACCTGGTGTGGCTGTATCGACCTACCAGGACCAAAGGGAAATCACCAAAGCTGCAGCGTGCCTGGGATGGACCATACCGCGTGGTGACCCGGATCAACGACGTGGTGTACCGGATCCAGCGACAACCTCGAGGGAAGATGATGGTGGTGCATCTGGACCGATTAGCAGCCTACCAAGGGACTGCCCGGGACGAGCAGCCCTAAGGAGGGGGCAATGTGACAGCGACGTGAGAATCGAACTCACGACCAGCGTCCCGCAAGAAAGCAGATCGCACGGGCTCCACGGAACATTGAGTGACGTCGCGCGGTGGAGAGAAGAGAGAGAGGGTGTATTACGTCACGCGACGAGTCTGCGCGCGCAGCTGCTACGCAGTGGATGTGGAACGACCTTCCCGATTATTCCAGACGTCTGTCGATGTAGAGATATTGAGATAATTCTCTACACACCTGTAGAAGGTTCTCGCAACTATGATTTTGCTATAAAAGAGCAGGCGCCAGCGAACTAGACAGAGTCTTCAGAGTTTTCAGTTATTCAGTCAGTGAGAAAGTCAGAGCAAGCAAGCCAGCCGGAGTTCGACTCGAGTGTGCGTCCGCATCTGCGTCAGCATCCGAAGGCCTGAGTTCGAGTGCAGTGGACCGCAGTTGGAGGGACCTGAGTTCGAGTGCAGTGGACCGCAGTTGGAGGGACCCGAGTTCGAGTACAGTGAACTGTCTCTGAAGGTCTGTGGTTCGAGATACCGTGAACTCGAGTGACTGAGATAGAAGAACTGTGAACTGAGAACTGGTAGTTCTGATTTGTAAATAGTACTGTGTAAATATTAGTTAAGTTTAACAGTTCATTGTTGTGCGTAATAGTCCAAGTAAGTTGTCATTGTCGTCGGTGGAGTGCTATAACGAATACTGTGTTGAGTGAAGATCCAATTGTTGACGAGAGCGTTTAAGGTGAATTGTAGAAAGGAATTATTGTGGCGAATAAATTACATTGTTGTTACCAATAAAAATCACAATATGTTTAGTAGAACTATAAGAAAATAATAACTTGCAACAATAATTCATTATGTCGCTCTCAATACACGCACTATTGTACATAACTATTATAGCAATAATTTCTAAACATTACATACCTATTCTTTCCCGGAGTAGTGTGAGGTTCATTCGGTTGTAACTCAATATTAATTCTCTTCACGGAACTAATACTTTTGCCAGAGTATTTAGCCGCTCTCTCATATTCCTTAGCAAGAGGTTCCAGCAAATATACGTTTAATTTTTCCTCCTCGCAACGCTTAATTTTTTTATATTTGCGATAATTTCTCTTTCTCGGCTATGGATAATAGCGATACTTTTTCTCCGCGGTGGTGTGATTTCACCATAATTACTACCCTGTGGTTGCTGCTCCATGGTAACACTACTGGTACGCAGTGAAGGTCATAGTACTATGTTTCTTGACAAGAGATTATGATGAGGAGCATGCGCAAACAACTCATTTGGCTCCACCCGCGTTAAGCGTTTCCTTCCCTCTGCCCCTCTGTCCCCGCTCAGAAGGTTCAAGATAACTTGCAATAACAATACAACTAGTCTGACAGCTGACCGCCGTAACTGAAAGACTCAGAAACGCACTTCACTCATACAATCTTTCTTTAGTGCGTGACGTCACGTTACCATGGAAACCAAGTGCTGTATGAGAATGAGAGCCCAAATAATTTCACCTCTGCAATATTGTAAGTTCCAATAGACACCGCTCGGCGCTCGTAACAGTATTGGCATTATTCTATTCAGAGGACGGTTACAGGTGCTATTTATACACCTAAACACTGTTCATAACGACTGAAAAAAAAAATCTTTTTTTTTTATTTTATAAATACGGTACCGGTAATAACTAGAATTAATTATTAATAAGAGACAAAATTGTGTTCTACACGTAAACAGGTGAAGTGACACTTCACCTACTTCACCTGAATAACCGCCCCTGGTCTAATGACTTACTTACATAAGTATATCTAGAGTGTGGTAAGATGGATTGAAAGTAATAAAACTCCAAGAAACAAATTATGTAATTTTTTGTATCTGCATATGTTATTAATTTTATCTTTGTGCACAATTATTTATAATATTGCACAAGCATTTCGCAATTTGCACAAGTATAATTTTCATTTGTGCATTTTTGCAACAGTTATTTATTTTCTAACTTAAATCCTGTGAAGTATAGTGATTGTAAAAAGTTTAATAATGTCGGTTACTCTTAAACTGAATGCCTTGCAAGTAACGGAAAACAATTCATAGGGAAAGATGAAGTGTTCTGTATAATATCATTTGTCATCTGATCCGATAGCCTACAATTTTTGTGAACAAATTTGCGCAACGTTTAAATAACCCACAAAATAATTGCTTGCATAGTTTTAATTTGTTACGTTTAAGGAAAACGTAACCACAGCAACCGAACTGAAACAGTTGAACGTAAGTATCACGTCGTTAAACCTAATTATTTTTGTGAATGAAATAGGATTTTAGCTTCATATTAAACTTCTTTTTAACAGATTCCAAAAGCGTCCTGACTTTGAAATAGCTTCATATATCCCAAGTTCCATTTTACAGTCCTCAATCCATGCAATCCTTTGTTAAGTGGAGTGTTTTCTGCACAGGTATTGGCCTGTCTTTGATGCTACCTCAGATGGTCAAGCTCGAAATTAAAAATGCAAATTTATAGTAACCCAGAATATTAGTCTGCAGCAAATTATTTCGGTGTAAGACAGGTCTGGGGTGATCGGAATAGCAGCGGCAATAAGGACCAGTGATCAACAGGAAGGGCAACAAGATAGGACATTCGTACGAGTTGGCTTATCTTAGGAAGTAGTCCTTACTCAACAAGTTGTTGTGAAAGCAACATGGCAACTTGGGGTTGTACATTTTTATGCAAGACAGTCAGTCTTAGGCGCCGTGAATTTATTAATATTACTACTAGGCTTACTCAAGATGAGGACTTTTTATCAACTTAATTTTCCAGGAAATTCAAAGCGGGCAGAATCAGCTGTAGAACTTTTTGGAGATGGAACAGGTCTAAGGGTCTATATGTAAAAAACGAAGAAGGAAAAGAAGTGTGCGTAGAATACGAAGAAAGTGAGAAGGTGATAATGATTATGTTGACGATGATATGAATCACATGAAGACAAGGAAGGTTTATTATTATTATTATTATTATTATTATTATTATTATTATTATTATTATTATAATTACTTACTCACTGGATTTTAAGGAGCCCGGAGGTTCATTGCCGCCCTCACATAGCCCGCCATCGGTCCCTATCCTGAGCAAAATTAATCCATTCTCTATCATCATATCCCACCTCTCTCAAATCTATTTTAATATTATCTTCCCATCTACGTCTCGGCCTCCCTAAAGGTCTTTTTCCCTCCGGCCTCCCAACTAACACTCTATATGCATTTCTGGATTCGCCCATACGTGCTACATGCCCTGCCCATCTCAAACGTCTGGATTTAGTGTTCCTAATTATGTCAGGTGAAGAATACAATGCGTGCAGTTCTGTGTTGTATAACTTTCTCCATTCTCCTGTAACTTCATCCCTTTTAGCCCCAAATATTTTCCTAAGCACCTTATTCTCAAACACCCTTAATCTCTGTTCCTCTCTCAAAGTGAGAGTCCAAGTTTCACAACCATACAGAATAACCGGTAATATAACTGTTTTATAAATTCTAGCTTTCAGATTTTTCGACAGCAGACTGGATGATAAAAGTTTCTCAACCGAATAATAACACGCATTTCCCATATTTATTCTGTGTTTAATTTCCTGTGTTTAATTATTATTATTATTATTATTATTATTATTATTATTATTATTATTATTTTCAATATACGAATGTTATAGGGATATTGTGTTGCCAGAAGTAAAATTTGGAATTTCGATGTAAATAACAAAGTGTTTTTTTTTTAAGTTTTTTATCCGTCTTTACGTACAGTATCTGTTTCTCTGAACAACCTCGTAAAATCTTTACTTCATCGTTGTCATTTACCACAGCTCCATAATCATCCCATCATCGACTTGGAACGGCGTGTGTAGTTGAAAAGTAAAGAATTCCCAACCACTTTAACGTAGATGAGGAAGTGGAAAACATTGTAGCAGAAATAATTTCTTTCCAGACTCACGGATCACTTCACATGACGTAACGCATCTGCTATAATGTCACGGAATACCAGAAATTGTCTTGAATTGAAAAATACATTGATTGTTGCTGTTACATGCCAGAACCATGGGAACTGACACATTCCCCGAACAGGATGAATCATCTTCTCACGTATGTCAGGCACATCCTAAACACAATATTGTCTCTATAGCAACACATTCCAGCGTATTGTCTACTACCCGGAAAACAATAATTCACCTTAGGAACTCGTCATTTTGCTTGGAGAACAAATCTGCAATCAAACAGCAAAAGAGTTATTGCGTTAATTCTAAATGAATTGACGTCCATTTGAATTCCTCACATATTTTCTCTTCTTTGCTGTTCTCGGTAACGGAGAGGCTGTTAACATCTTGCTATTGGATGCGATGTCCTCGCGTTGAAACCCGGCCAAGGATGACGGATTTTTAAACATCTATATTTATAATTTGAACTGGTAATGCAAATTAAGGGAAAACGGCTGAACGGGTTTTAATAAATGACCCCTCATTTTGAAGCTTGGAACTCAAAGTTTTTCAGAAAAATAGTAGTCTTCAGTGAAATATCAATTTTCCTTACATAATTTTCGTATTTTCCAAAATCAATCTTTCGTCAGTTTTGAGAACTAATTGTATTTCAGAATGAAACAAAACACACACTATAATAAACAATAGGCTATTACACGAAGGCCATGATCTGCGAGGATTGTTGATATATTTAGAGCTCAAATTGAATTGGTTATTAAAAACTTCAAGACTTACTAAAAATAATTTACAGGTCTGATTCTGCGGTGTGTAATTTTCTGACTACAGCTGTATATTGGATATTAAAATCTACAAAACTTGAGGTGGTTTGATGACATTTTGCCATTAGAAATGAAATATTATTATAGTTAATGCCATGATGCGACTATTTTAAATTAATTATACATATTAATGCTATATTGATGATATGAAAGTGAAACGTTTTGGGGTTATGTAAGTAGATGTAGAGAATATCGTAAATTATATCTTCATTTCTATAATTTACTGAGTGGCGGCTATATAGTATAACTACTAAAACTTACGTAAGATAATATTTTTATTAAAATCTAGTACTTTTACACTTATTAATCAAGTGGGGTTGGGTCTTTTTCATATACTTAATGACGGTGTGGTGTAGATATTTATATGCGTCATTCTCTTCGGTATTGCAGTTCCTAAGGAAAGACCAAAAGGTATTACTTATGATAAAATAAGAAGCCTACAAAAGTATGTAGTCTCCCGATCATTTCAGCAAGATCTCTTAGCAGGATAAAATGATTTTACTCTCTACATTTCAAGCTCTACATGCAGCAGCTATACCAAGATGCTATACTATTGTTCGAAAGCATAGCAAACCTGACTTTAATACCGTAACTTAACCAGTGCAAATTTGCAATAATGAGTGTGTGTAAATTATAGAATATTAATTTTATTTTTCTCAACTTTCCCTTACGGAGAATATTGATGTAATGAAGTGAAATTAAAGGGTCGTCCGTTACCAGACTTAAATCTTACTTAAGCTTCATCCAGCCGAAATAGTGCATATATGTAAGGAAGTATAGCAATTAAATTTACGCTAAGCATTTGTGGTTACGTGGATGTGAACAAAAAAAAAAAAATCTGTATTTTGTTTTCCTTGCCTCCTCTTCGGTGGTGATGCTGCATGGACTAGGAGTGGTGTGACAGATTTAGGACATTTGCCCCTAAAAAGCGAAATGCACGAATCTTCGCAGTCTCACCTGAAAAATGTTTCATTGGCTATGTGACGCAACTCATACTGCTGTGCAATTAAATGAAACGAACAGAACAAACATTCTCAAACATAATCAAGAAGTGAGAAAAAATCGTGAAATTATTTTAAAAATATGAACTTCCCCTTAGGGGACATGATGAAAAACGATTCGAAGAACCCTGATGTGTTTCGTGGGTTGCTACATTTCGTGAGTAATCTAAACGAGCCTCTCAAAAATCATTTGGAACATGCCACTGTTTAAGGTTATTCTAAGACAATTCAGAATGAACTGGTAGATTGTAAGTTGAATATCTGCCGATCTGAAATTCCGACTGAAATCGATGGTATTACTTATTCTTAGGGATTAGCAAATGGTCCCACAGACATCTCCCAACTAAGTCAGGAAGTTTTGGTTTTTCGATATATAGTGCATTTATTCTTGTCCTATACTTATTAATAAATAGCCGTACCCGTGCGCTCCGCTGCACCTGTTAGAAATAAATATAAAGTAATTACATAATTAAAATAGGACGTTTGATCCAGGGAACATTTGTGTTTGATAAAAGGATAAATCCTTTAATATGTTACTTATTTAAATTGTATTTAAATAATTAAAATGAGGTCATTTTGGTCCAGAGAGCAATCATTTGGTGTAATGACAATTCCTTTAACACGTTTCTTAATTGTTATTACATGCAACCATAGTTTAATGAAGATTGACATATCATTTAGTTTTAATGTGTAATACTTTATATTACTTGCTATATGTTTCAGAAGTTACTGTAATAACATTGTAGAATTATGTCCATCTAGAGAAACTACACTTTCCAATGGTGAAATAATAATTAAACAATTAATTAGCTTCCGATATTACTTCATACAAACACAGAAACATTCTCTGTAGGCTATGTTTAATAGCTTTCGATTGTTGTTGTCCAAGGACCCCTATAGACGAAGTCATTTGTTTTTATTTCAGTACAGCGCCTTAGATGGCGTTGTTATTGTAATTTTAAAACTCATTTATCTCATTAAATATCAGTCCTATCAAAATTTTGTATAGAATAAAACTTATCGGAAATTATTTTTAAAGAAACGTTTGCTATGTAATATTTTTCATGAAAATCAATAATAAGAGAGATATTTCGATTTATTTAATTCAAGCCCCATTATAACCCCCTTTTAAATAAGGTATTTTGAGTGCCATACAGCCTAAAATCTAAGTTACAACGAACTTACTTTATATTCCAATTTTCATATAAATCGGTTCAGCCATTATCGCGTGAAAAGGTAACAAAAATCCAGACAGACAGACAGACAGACAGACAGACATACAAACAAAAATTTCAAAAAAGCGATTTTCGGTTTCAGGATGGTTAATTATACATGTTAACACCGATTATTTTTGGAAAATAAAAAAATTACCAGAAAAATTTTGGCTACAGATTTATTATTAGTATAGATGGTATCAAGAAGTGAAATTTGTATGTACCGAAATCTACTGCAGCTCTCCCAATCCACAAGTTCACGAGCCGCCTCTGCTCGTAACGGAATCCTATCCAATAATTAATTACATTCGATACTGAATTCTCCTCAAAAGTTAGTGACATTATTGAAAATACCCTAGAAATAAGTGAATTGCTAGAATGGAGTTGAGAACGTGTTAAATAATGTAATGTAATGTAATGTTAATAATGAATATTGTTTGTGAGAGACATTGTGGATTGTGGGTTCCATGTGTTTCCAACGTCATGTCTAAATGCGTGTGACGATATGCACACATTTATATTTTTTATCAATGCCCGGTTTCTGGGAAGACAATTACCTGTACAAACAGAATTATCTATGATTTAACGTGCTTATATGTTTAAAACGAGTTTTCGAAACAATGTTATCGTTATATTTACAGTTACCTGTCCTTCAACTGGTAGCTATACCTCGGCCTGTAGTTACCTGGCTGTTAGTACTGATTCGAACAAATACAGACTTGAGGCGCTACTACATTAGAGTTTTGTAAACTATAATAACTGATATAAAATAATAATAATATAGACCACAATAATAGTACATTATGCAACGAGCCTATAATGGTAGTAATTAAGACGCAAGTATGGATGTTTATGAAACGAGCGCAAGAGAGTTTCATAATATTCATACGAGCGTCTTAATTACCATTATAGGCAAGTTTTACGACTTTTTATGCACGACCATATTTCTAACTTGAAATTATTCAGATGTATACATTTTATTTGTATCTGACAAGATCGGAAATGACCTTGTTCTAGGTCGTGAATTGTGAGATGTGCGCAGAAGCTAAAGTATTGATTTTTTCCGAGGAACAATAATGTCATTGACCTTGATGTAATCCCGTTAAACTTGATATAACCTTGATTATTGAATTCGACATTGAAAAACGAGATGACAAATTGAATTTATTTGAATATTATTTACAATTAACTTTAATTATTATAGTAACAGAACATAACCTTCTGGGACAGTATTGGATTTCCAGCCTCCGTGACTTTTCGCTATTCTCTTTCGATTACATATCCGAGAATAATCGATACTTGCTGTTTTATAACGGTACAAAGCTGACTTGTCATTGGCTGAATACCTGTAATTTAATGAGTAGGTGTACTTTAATGACATGGATTAAAGGACTGCTACCAGGTGTATAATTACTACATTTCGGCATGGTCGAGCATAAATTAATTTATTATATTATCTGTACAGTCTTAAAAATTTGGTGTTTTATTTACGTAACTTAAAGTAAATGTTTTACTTTCTATGATATAGCCTATTAGGATAATAATGTGTGTTTGTAAAGGCAATGTCGAACATCTCAAGCTTAATTTTCGTCATTAACTTCAGATTGTATGTCGTCAGTCAAGGAATATTTTATTCTTTGATGTTCTACCAATGCCAATGGTATTTCGGGCTCTGAAACGTCCATTTGAATACATGAAAGCATTCACGTGGACATATGGACGAATGTAAAATATTTTGTGCGAGATCGTGCGTATTTGCTTGGTTTCCGCACAAAACCAATCCGCGGAAAGTCTAAAATTCCACATTCAGTATTCCCAACCTAACACACACAACAATTCACCTCTTCTTACCCCTTAAGTGACAAATTGATTTTACTGCTTTAGGCTTTTAACATATTATTTTTAGAGACGTTCAATATAGTAATAATTATGAATTGGAAACTTACCACTGCAATTTCACCTAAATTGCACGGTTAATTATTGATTTTAAATATTTGCAAAAATTAAGTGAACTCTACAACTCCACTAAAGTTACTGCATTCGTGATGCAAGTAACATTAAGGAAGCCGTGAAAAAATCAACAAGATTCCAGATGCCGATGTTATTACTGCAATATGTTATATAAATAATATTGTTAAAATATTAAAATGAAAAATAAATTATTACATAACCTTACCGTTTGTTTTAAGTTCGCATTTATAAACTGGAGAAAAAAAGACAGACGTATATCACGGCCTGCTGGAGTATAGTAAACACTGAAAACATTTTAAAGCAACAATGTTGAAGATAGATATTTTTGTTTTGCAAATTTGCCGTTATTGAACAGAAACCAAGATGGAGATTTCATTGCAACTAATTAGAAATTCCTCTTTCAGGTATGTAATAAACGATCTTCGCACAAAATAATGTATGATACACGAGCGGTATGTTTTCTTTCAATTCTCGGAACTTAAAAAAGCTCAAATATGTTTCGTTTTTTCAAACTTTTTCTCGAACATGAAAACTTCAACATACCGCTCTTGTAACGCATATTACTATTGACATGTTTTCAGTATGGCTGTCATAGCAACCACAGCTGAATATGGTTGCAGTTTTGAAATAGAAGTTACATCTAGCTCTCTGTCCACTAATATTATTTACCTCGATAATCACGTCAAATACCAACAATTATTGTTTTTAATCATATTATGATAGAATTGGAAGTGCCTGTACATTTACACTATCGTTTATCACACGATTCTTCAATTAAAAAGCCTTGCACCTACTAATACAGAGATCACTGTGTACTTATCAGCCATATTACTACGGAAAACTTCTGCAAACAAAAGTAATTATAATTAACTAAAAAATCACTAACAAAATACTAATGGAGACATCTATAGACGACAATAGATACTAAACTTGAAGTTACCTCAACTGTTACAGTCCCGTCGCTCTAATTTTCTGCAGCCAATCACGTTACAGGTCGGCTACATTTAAACGTGTGCGTCTTGTGATTCACTGATGAAGAAGTTATGCATTTCCTGAGGCTCGATAAATACTTAATATAATCGCCCGCCATTTTGGTTCTTTCGTTGCCGTTCGCAGAAAGCACACGAAGACGTTATTTGCCGCTCAATTATTTGCTGAATTACAGTGCGTTTGACTTATTATCATAGGAGCTACGACATGATAACTTTTAACGGTGCGACAAATAGATCCCTCGTCTGGTAGCTCGGCAACGAAAGAACAAAAATGGCGAACGATACTACCTACCTAGACTTTATAGAGCCTTGACTTCCTAAGACGTAAGCAAAGAGGAGGAGTCACGCCGGGAATAACAGCGTCGCGACTATAGTTACAAGCGCTGATAAATCTACATTTACCTTTCCGGAAACTCATGAAAGTTATCAGTGCAGTTAAATTTATAAGCGCAGTTAAGTAACTGAGAGTTAACTGTGGTGTACCAGAAACCGGGCATGATACTTTTAAGTCCACACCTGTGGAGTAATGGTCAGCGCGTCTGGCCGCGAAACCAGGTGGCTCGGGTTCGAATCCCGGTCGGGGCAAGTTACCTGGTTAAGGTTTTTTCCGGGGTAATTATGTGTTACCACTGCTCTGTGTGTTACAAGATCTCTCCTCCTTGTCCATGTTAATTTATTCTCTAATAATAACACTGATATGCTGCCTAGCAGTTCTCAGAACTTGAGGCGATACTATTACGAAAATGGATCACGGATACACCACACAGCGCTTAGAAACACGAAGCAACCAAGAATTATTAAAAAGATAACGTACTTCTGAGTGATATATTTGATTTAGTTTTAAAATATTTAAAAGTTCTTGTAAAAAAATTATTTAAGTAAAAAAACTCCAAGATTTATGCGTTTATAATAGATTTCCTGAAGATATGTATTTACATAATTTTTTGTGAAAATATGTGTTTTTATGTGAAATAAAATTCGGGTTTTAAACTTGAAACTTCATGTTCGGAATTTTTAACTTTGTTAATTGTGTTTTATCACACTCAAAAAGAATATTTAATTACATAGGAATCCGCTCCTTACTTATGACTAGACTTCGTGGAATTGCCACGAGAATCGCAAGGTTTACCGCGCACGCGGTATAGACTGTATGAGAAGGGGACGTGCAAAGGATGGAGTATGCCTCTGATGTAAACACTGAGCAGTATACTGCGGTTACAATAAAACCTGTATCCTGCATTCAAGAAATATAATGAATGATCATTGAAGTAGGAAATGTCTAAACATACAAATACACAATTATTTTATAGTGAGATATATTAACTCTTAAAATTTAATGTAATATACTCACATCATCCTTGAATATGTGTATTGCAGTGAAGAGTTACGTACATTTTGAGCGACTGCAAAGTAACCTCCTCCGATGGTCACTTAAACAGTTTTTATTTTGGGAAAATGTACTCGTATGTTCAACATAACACGATGTAATACGTACATATTTGAAAAACGGAAAGTCACTACTTTTTAGTACACCAACTTCAGATGTCTTGTCGTGACCTGATAGTACATCATTTATAGTACGAAGTTGTGAATAGGTAGAATTTTTAGCAATAACGTTTCTCAACTTACATTTCATTTTTTCTGAAATTAGTGAATTGTTATTTTGGACAACGGTTTGTGATACTTTATGCACTATATTAAGGGCTTCTGAGAGTTGTAGTTTAGACGATTCTAACAGGATGATGCTTTTGGACAAGATTTTAAAATTAAAATCAATGAACAGAATATCTTCCAATAGCTGTTCAGAAGGCAATGATTTTACAGCTGCAACAGCGGAACTGTCTGTGCTATCCAATGCATCAATTACTTCCATTATTTTGCCGTAATGTTCTGCATAATAATTAACAGCATCCAACCACGTTCCTCAACGGGTCAAGATTGGCTGCGGGGGTAAGGGTATTCCAGGGGCAATTATTTGGAACAGCAACACTCTCATTGTAGTATGTTTGATTGAATTCTTGTCTGCACTGAACAAATGTTAAGCTTTGACTATTCCAACCACAGTAATGCAAAAACAAGTGCTTACATAGGTATACATTAGCTGTAGCTGCTCTATCTATTTGGACCGGTCACAACTCTTAACATGAACTGCTTATACTACGAGACCGGGCGGTCGCTCACTTCCTCTATACTACAGTACATCGGTAACCTGACTGCATGCTGCGTGTGGCAATTCAACGAAGTCTACTTATGACGATCTGATGTTGGCAAACAATTGCCGAAAACTTTAATCCAATCAATAAATGTGGCATAGTTAATAATTAAGACTAAACGTTACTTGATGAGCAAAAGACGGGCCCATATTCACCATATTCACTTCATTTAATTGCTTATCGGTCTACACCACCTTTTCAAAATGAAAATAAAAGATTGGAGATTCACATTCTTATCCAATGTGTTACTGCTTTAATTTTATATCCTTTTACTCCGAAGTTCGCAACTCAATACCTTACCAACGGGATGTCCCTGTTGGATATATCACGGTTTTTAAATCAAGGGCTGCAAGGTCAGTCGGGAAAATTGATTGGCGGTGTTTATAGTATACAGTGTCATGGAAAAACGAAACCGCAAGACGTGAGATCACGCCCAGATGGTGATCTTTTGCGTGCAGATGATAATGATAACTCAGAACGCTTCGTCATGCTGTGGGCGAGCGGTCTGTGTGCTATTGCGCTTCCTGCTCCATTCAGAATTCGTCGGTTCGATGCTGTTCCACGAAAATGTGTTAGTAAGGCATTGGGTAATTCATGTTTACATCCTGTTGATGGACGATGATATAATAATAGTAGTAGTAATAGTAGTAATAATAATAATAATAATAATAATAATAATAATAATAATAATAATAATAGATACCGGCGTAGCTAAGTCAGTAGGGACGTTTGCCTATTGATCCGGAGCTGCGCTCGTACTTGGGTTCGATTCCTGCTTGGGTAGATTACTTGATTTCGTTTTAACAAAGGTTTTCTCCAACCGTCAGACGAATGTCAGGTAATCTATGGCTAATTCTTGGCCTCATTTCGTCAAGTATTTCGCTTCACGAATCCCAAAAAAGCTAAATAACCTAGTATTTGATACAGCGTTGTTAAACAATTAATTAATTTAATAATAATTTTATTAATTTCTTTACTTATATTTAATGTGCTATACAACAGCCAGTGGCCAATTACAGTTACAATAATAATAATAATAATAATAATAATAATAATAATAATAATAATAATAATAATAATAAAGGTAAAAAAGGTAAAGGTATCCCCGTAACATGCCATGAAGGCACTTGGGGGGGGCATGGAGATAGACCCCCATGCTTTCCATGACCTCGGCACTAGAATGAGGTGGTGTGGTCGGCACCACGCTCTGACCGCCTTTTACCCCCGGGAAAAACCCGGTACTCAATTTTATAGGAGGCTGAGTGAACCTCGGAGCCGATCTGAAAGTTTGGCAACGAGAAAAAAATCCTGTCACCACCTGGGATCGAACCCCGGACCTTCCAGTCCGCAGCCAGCTGCTCTACCAACTGAGCTAATAATAATAGTAATAATAATAATAATAATAATAATAATAATAATAATAATAATAATAATATACTTAAAAAAATGGCTTTTAAGGAACCCGCAGGTTTATTGCCGCCCTCACATAAGCCCGCCATCGGTCCCTATTCTGTGCAAGATTAATCCATTCTCTAGCATCATATCCCACCTCCCTCAAATCCATTTTAATATTATCCTCCCATCTACGTCTCGGCCTCCCCAAAGGCCTTTTTCTCTCCAGCCTCCCAACTATCACTTTATATGCATTTCTGGATTCGCCATACGTGCTTCATGCCTTGTCCATCTCAAATGTCTGGATTTAATGTTCCTAATTATGTCAGATGAAGAATACAATGCGTGCAGTTCTGTGTTGTGTAACTTTCTCCATTCTCCTGTAAATTCATCCCTCTTAGCCCCAAATATTTTCCTAAGAACCTTATTCTCAAACACCCTTAATCTCTGTTCTTCTCTCAAAACGAGAGTCCAAGTTTCACAACCATACAGAACAACCGGTAATATAACTGTTTTATAAATTCTAACTTTCAGAATTTTTGACAGCAGACTGGATGATAAATGCTTCTCAACCGAATAATAACAGGCATTTCCCATATTTATTCTGTGTTTAATTTCCTCCCGAGTATCATTTATATTTGTTACTGTTGCTCCAAGAGATTTGAATTTTTCCACCTCTTCGAAGGTGTATGTGTACATACATATAATAAATACATACATAAGTAAATACATGTATACATATATATATATATATATATATATATATATATACATACTCTCACAACATTCTGATTGGGAAAATTATTTTTATTGATTTACTCTGATATAATACTATAGATAACTCATTAATTTACTTCAAGAACGAAGGTAGAACATTAAGCCAGAACTTCCGATGCATGTGAAACAGGAAGAGAATAGTTTCATCAAAAAATAGGTTCACACACTATGACGTGGGTGGTTGTAACTGGGAGGGGGAAAAAATAAAGGCCTTCCTCTTTGATTTATTGGAGATGAGGGATGTGTGGTCTGCCTTCACATAGCTACGCTGTTCTATCAACTATCGTAAGGAGTTCCTGTTGCCAAGTAACCGTGACCTAATAATGAAGACAATTGAAAGGTGTGTAAACACAATCGGCAACATCTGAAGTGGATTAGCTCCACACAATGACGAATGATTATCAAAACATTAGCAATGACGTTCAATGAATTTGTGTGCAATTACTTAAAAGTTGTTAACTTATCTTTGAATCAAATTTAGGGTAATGATATTATGTGTAGTGGGTATGTGAAACGATATGAAGAGTCCACTGCAAGAATGATGGATGTCATTTGGAACAAATTTTTCAGGAGAAGCAATTGAAAGTTTGAAATGCTTAGCGCTCAAAGCTTAACTGTGATTTTCCGATCATTACTGGACAATGACTATCAGTGTTAATGCCATATAACTCTCTGTGTACTTTCTATGTGTCTTAAGCTATGCATTGACAGTCTTGGTTCATTTTCGACAAGAAAGTGACATTCATCATTCTTGCAGTGGACTCTTCATATGTAAGGTGTTAGGAGCCACCGACATAACTCAGGCGGTGTGGGTTCGATTCCTGTTTTGATTGATTACCTGGTTGGGATTTTACCGAGGTTTTCTCCAACCGTAGGGCGAATGCCAGGTAATCTATAGCGAATCCTCGGCCTCGTTTCTCCAAATACAATCTCGCTGTCACCAATTCCATCGACGCTAAATGACCAAGTAGTTGATACAGCGTCGTTAAATAACCAAGTAAAAAAATTAAATATGTTAGGAACGTACGAGGTTTTTAAAATGATTAGGAGGTAATATTTTTAATTTTCTGGATCGTTGTACAATATCATACTTTTCCTATTGTTATACAGGATAATTCTAAATGATTGGCGCAAAAAGAAAGCATTCTTTTGACTGTTGTAATAAGTTTATTTCATAAATACAGGTATAACATGAAAGGTTACCTCTCCAAGTTTCCATGGAAATTGACAAATGTTCGATATGATTGCCATTTGTGACACGGCAGATGTCTATACGATACTCCATTACTCGCCACACCTATGCCAGCATAGCCTGATCAATTGAGACCACCTTAACTGCTTTAAGTCTTTTGGATATGGAGGTACGAACACCTTGTCCTTCACATACTCCAAAAGAAAACCCACAAGGCGTTATATCGGTTGATCTAGGGAGTCACAAGAGATACCCAACTTCATTTTGTACCAAGATGGTGCCCCGCCACTTTGGCATAACCTCGCATGCAATCACCTCAACCAGCATTTTCCAGAACGCTGGATTGGCAGTACTGGTTTGGATGATATGTCATTAATGTTATGGCCCCCCAGGTCACCCGACCTAATGCCTTAGGATTTTTTCTTTTGAGAAAATGTGAAGGACAAGGTGTTAGTACCACTATTTCCATAGAACTTAACAGCAGTTAAGGCAAAGAATATGGACTCAATTGATCAGGCTATGCTCACATAGGTGTGGCAAGAAATGGAGTATCGTGTAGACATCTGTCGTGTCACATCGAACATCTGTGAATGTCCATAGAAACTTGGAGAGGTAACCTTTCATGTTATATTTGTATTTGTGAAATAAATTCATTACATCAGTCACTGGAATGATTTCTTTTTGTACCAATCATTTACAATTGCCCTCTATGTCATTTAAGATTCTTACTTGTAACTGTTTCTCAGAAAACTTGGACTCTCACTTTGAGAGAGGAACATAGGTTAAGGGTGTTTGAGAATAAGGTGCTTAGGAAAATATTTGGGGCTAAGAGGGATGAAGTTACAGGAGAATGGAGAAAGTTACACAACACAGAACTGCACGCACTGTATTCTTCACCTGACATAATTAGGAACATTAAATCCAGACGTTTGAGATGGGCAGGGCATGTAGCACGTATGGGCGAATCCAGAAATGCATATAGCGTGTTAGTTGGGAGGCCGGAGGGAAAAAGACATTTAGGGAGGCCGAGACGTAGATGGGAAGATAATATTAAAATAGATTTGAGGGAGGTGGGATATGATGATAGGGAATGGATTAATCTTGCTCAGGATAGGGACCAATGGCGGGCTTATGTGAGAGCGGCAATGGACCTCCGGGTTCCTTAAAAGCCAGTGAGTAAGTAAGTAAGTACTGTTTCTCAGACTTTTTTCGTAGCTTAAATCTGTTCCAATTGTTTTCGCTTCAGTCTTCCAGTCTCTTAAATAGTTGATATTCATAATAATAGGTTTTCTTTAGCAATATTTTGTATCATTCGGTCTTAATATACGAATGCAATGTGGGCACTGTATGGCCGCCAATTCAAGAATGAATAGAATTTTAACCTACGCTCTATCTCTAAGTATGAATGTATATAAAGTAACTCATGTATTGGCATTGCATGTATTGCAAGTAATGCATGTGCGTTTACAATTTACAATTTAAATCGCTTGTTTTTTTTTTTTATTTATGTCGCGTTGTGGAATAGATAAAATAACCCACGCTCAGAATTCAAGGATTTCATTACGTAGTATTTCTTTGCTTTTGTCCCGAGTTCTAACCCCGGGCGATGCATCGTGTTCTCATTAAAGCGGGACAATATGTGCGTCACCTTGAGGCATCCCTGACCCGATGGCAAGTCACATATAACGCAAACTATGCTTTCGCTATTGACGACCTTTCAGTATGATCATGTTTCGAACCTTTTTTTTCTGCTAAGAATTCTTAATTTATTAATATGGAGGTCACACTTTTTGCTACAGCACTTTTAAAAAGAAGCCTGCCAACCGATCGAGGCTAAGCTGGAATTCTATTACGATTCAAATGTATTGCACTTTTTTATGTACTTGTAATTTATTAAAATTAATCAGATTACAAAATTGTTAGAAGGTCGGATTTTCGCGCGTTGATCCAGGCTGACGTTGCGAATAAACCAATTTAAGAAAGACAGTGTTGAACAAGAATCTCTTATAAAGCTCTGTTTGGTCTGTAACAACAATTCTACATGTCCTTGAAATTCATAATCAAACCTGCTACGGATACAGAAAACAAAGAGAAACTACTGTGTCTCTACGATAAACATTTCGGTTGCTCAGTTGAGTGATGACTTCTGATCTCGAGGAACAAATTCTGTGACATTCGTAGCAAAGAAAGCCACCTCGTAAGACAACACAGGACTTAGACTCCTTACATACTTATGTTCTTCAGGAGCTCTTCTTAGCTGAACTGCAAACGCTACAATCGCGTTTTTCAGAAGCGCTTCTCAACCGTGATGCCCACGCTACAATCGCGTTTTTCAGTAGCGCTTCTCAACCGTGATGCCCACGCTACAATCGCGTTTTTCAGTAGCGCTTCTCAACCGTGATGCCCACGCTACACTCGCGTTTTTCAGTAGCGCTTCTCAACCGTGATGCCCACGCTACAATCGCGTTTTTCAGGAGCGCTTCCTAACCGTGATGCAAACGCTGCAATCGCGTTTTTCAGTAGCGCTTTCCTTTTGAGTAAAAATGAGAAACACTGGAGTGGTGCTACAATATTTTTTCACAGTGCCGTTGAAAAGCACTGCTGAAAAACGCTATTGCAGAGTTTGCATCGCGGTTGAAAAGCACTGCCGAAAAACGCAAGTGTGTAAAGAGCCTAACACAAAAACTAATATAGGCAGTCGTTATAATAATAATAATAATAATAATTATTATTATTATTATTATTATTATTATTATTATTATTATTTATTTTAGCTGGCAGAGTTAAGGCCGTAAGGCCTTCTCTTCCACTCAACCAGCAAAAAGTGTATATACGTATGCATGAACTTACAAAGAATTCAACAATTTGATTGAGATGAGAGTTACATGTATACAAGAGTTATTTACGAATTAAACAACAAAATACTATGAACTATTAATTAAACACTGAAATAAACTGTGTAGCAGAATTAAACTAAAATACATAGAATGTTAATATATTACAAATAATATTAGATAATAGAAAGAGATTATTATGAGACAATTTTGAAAATACAGCACAATCAGGATGATGTCTAAAGAAAAAAGTAACAGTGTAGTCAGTGATAGTTTAAATCAGTATGGAGGTAAAATAAATATTTACCACATTCTTACAAGTATTCCAACCCGATTCTTCTGAATTTTGAATTAGATACGTATGCTGCTACTTCAGTTACAGCGGAATAATAATAATAATAATAATAATAATAATAATAATAATAATAATAATGTGTAAAAATAAAGAGATTTTTTAAATTGTTCTAAAATATAAGCAAATAAATATTGTTACAATGGTTTTCTCATTCTTGAACTTTTCTATTCCTTCGTACCTGTCGTCTCGCTTCACTTACCTTTCTTCCCACCATAATCTGAACACACGCTCTCGTCATGAAACAATACTAACAATACCATCCCATCGCACCTCCTCATACTCATCCTCTTTCACAATAGCCCTGCCAAGACTCTGGAATTCGCTATCTGCTAGCATCAGGGACTGTCGAAATAAAATTGAATTCAAACGCAAACTTATTAGTCACTTAGTCAGTAATTGATTTCTTGAAAAAAGCTTCCTTAATCTATCACAAAATATTTCAATATCCAGTAATTTCTTCACCATACAATTTTGTTATTCTAGGTTTAATTTTTAATTCAGTAAATATAAAATATTCTTTGTTTTTCTATGATAAATTGTCTACCTTTCATCAGTCAGGTAATCTTTTCGTACTTTGATTTTTATTGTAATTGAGGACCGTTTTTGCAAAACGTGCTAACTGCAAAATTTGCAAAATTGAGATTTTGATGGATTCGTTAACATAAGGCAGGCCTCTACATGATGTTCAAAGCGTCTTAGTAAAATTGGGTTATTTCTCTTCATTGTAGTGTCAAAGTGCGATCGGTTTTTCAAAATTTGTTTTCTGCTATAAGTGAGAGATACAGTAAAGCTTGCTTACTATAGTAGTTTTTTTGTCTCTCCTGTAAAATTTAGTTTTTTCAATTAGCAAGTTTTGCAAAAACGGTCCTCAATTGTAATTGTAAATTTAATACTAATTGTAATTTTATTTGTAATTGTAATTGTAAATTTAATACTAATTGTAATTTTATTTGTAATTGTAATTGTAAATTTAATACTAATTGTAATTCTATTTGTAATTGTAATTGTAAATTTAATACTAATTGTAATTCTATTTGTAATTGTAATTGTAAATTTAATACTAATTGTAATTTTATTTGTAATTGTAATTGTAAATTTAATACTAATTGTAATTTTGTTTGTAATTGTAATTGTAAATTTAATACTAATTGTAATTCTATTTGTAATTGTAATTGTAAATTTAATACTAATTGTAATTTTATTTGTAATTGTAATTGTAAATTTAATACTAATTGTAATTTTGTTTGTAATTGTAATTGTAAATTTAATACTAATTGTAATTCTATTTGTAATTGTAATTGTAAATTTAATACTAATTGTAATTTTATTTGTAATTGTAATTGTAAATTTAATACTAATTGTAATTTTATTTGTAATTGTAATTGTAAATTTAATACTAATTGTAATTCTATTTGTAATTGTAATTGTAAATTTAATACTAATTGTAATTCTATTTGTAAATTTAATACTAATTGTAATTTTATTTGTAATTGTAATTGTAAATTTAATACTAATTGTAATTTTGTTTGTAATTGTAATTGTAAATTTAATACTAATTGTAATTTTGTTTGTAATTGTAATTGTAAATTTAATACTAATTGTAATTCTATTTGTAATTGTAATTGTAAATTTAATACTAATTGTAATTTTATTTGTAATTGTAATTGTAAATTTAATACTAATTGTAATTTTGTTTGTAATTGTAATTGTAAATTTAATACTAATTGTAATTCTATTTGTAATTGTAATTGTAAATTTAATACTAATTGTAATTCTATTTGTAATTGTAATTGTAAATTTAATACTAATTGTAATTTTATTTGTAATTGTAATTGTAAATTTAATACTAATTGTAATTTTATTTGTAATTGTAATTGTAAATTTAATACTAATTGTAATTTTATTTGTAATTGTAATTGTAAATTTAATACTAATTGTAATTCTATTTGTAATTGTAATTGTAAATTTAATACTAATTGTAATTCTATTTGTAATTGTAATTGTAAATTTAATACTAATTGTAATTTTATTTGTAATTGTAATTGTAAATTTAATACTAATTGTAATTTTATTTGTAATTGTAATTGTAAATTTAATACTAATTGTAATTCTATTTGTAATTGTAATTGTAAATTTAATACTAATTGTAATTCTATTTGTAATTGTAATTGTAAATTTAATACTAATTGTAATTTTATTTGTAATTGTAATTGTAAATTTAATACTAATTGTAATTCTATTTGTAATTGTAATTGTAAATTTAATACTAATTGTAATTTTATTTGTAATTGTAATTGTAAATTTAATACTAATTGTAATTCTATTTGTGATTGTAATTGTAAATTTAATACTAATTGTAATTCTATTTGTAATTGTAATTGTAAATTTAATACTAATTGTAATTTTATTTGTAATTCTAATTGTAAATTTAATACTAATTGTAATTCTATTTGTAATTGTAATTGTAAATTTAATACTAATTGTAATTTTATTCTTCATATTACAGTTGGAATCTCCTGGTAGAGGGGCAGAGAAGGCCTGACGGCCTTTTCTCTACCAGGTTAAATAAATAAATACTAATACTAATACTAATTCGAGTACAGATAACAATGTTGAAATAGGACAGATAATTTTAAAACTATACCCCGATATACGTATTACAGCCCTCCATGAATAAATATTTAGGAGAACAATTAATTAGGGTTTGCAATTCCGTGCTGGGATTTAATATTTCCGCCGTGTCGAAATTATTATAGGCTTTGCTTTTCAGGATGTACTGCAAAAAAAGAACAAAAACAAACAAACAAACGAACAAACAAACAAACAAACAAACGTAGCTAGCCAGCCACAACGGGTCGAAAAGAGTAGGCGACCTCTCATATCTGATTATGGAACATAGGAATTGTCCAAAACTTCCGAGATCACAGGCTGGAAATCGAAATTCTCCTTCTAAGGGCAATGAAAGTGAAATCCTAAAATTTTCTTGGATATGTGTTCTAACAGAGTCGTAGAACGTTTCCCAAGACTTCGTGTCACGTATTACGTACTCAAGTAGTCTGTAGTCAATATCCGTTTCTTGGGGAAATGCCCCCGAAAGTGGGTCAATTCAAAGTGGATAATGCAATTATGTTTGATATTAAGACATTATTGCATCAGGTCACCCACTCGGTCAATGACATTGACGAACAATAGGTTACACTTTCTCTATTTATTCCTTATTTTTTGGAAAATGTAAATCTGTCAGTTATTGCGTCATTATGCCTACTATTCGCTTCCTGATATAATGATGCAAACTTATTCCTTCCTCTCTGCCTATATTATTATTCATCATTTTATGATAATTTTATTATCATTTTTGTACCCATTCTTTGCGTCCTACTCTATATCCTCCTCCCGTTCTTATAACTCATTTTCCTCTTCCTTTCATCTTTTTGTTTATACAGTATGCTTCTCGAATATTATTCTTCTCTCAACTTTCTTCTTCTCTTGAAACCTTCTCTTCTCTCTTTACCTCTCTCTCTCTGCTCTAATTTTGTCTGTTTTTAACCATTAAATTGGCAAAGCTTCATTCCTCACACTAGTTTATTAAACCTTGTCGAAACGTAAAGAATACTAATACGCGTTACAAGAGCGGTATGTTGACGTTTTCATGGTCGAGGAAAATATTGAAAAAGCGAAACGTAGTTGAACTTTTTTAATTTCCGAGAACATGAAAACAAACATACCGCTCGTGTATTGTACATTATTTTGTGCGAAGATCGTTTATTACATACCTAAAAGACGAATTTCTATTTAGTTGCAATGAAATCTCCATCTTGGTTGCTGTTTAATGACGCCAACTTCGGAACACCAAAATATCTTTCTCCAACATTGTTGCTGTAAAATGTTTTCTGTGTTTACTCTACTCCAGCAGGTCGTGATATACGTCTGTCTTTTTTTTCCCCCAGTCTATAAATGCGAACTTAAAACAAACGGTAAGGTTATGTAATGATTTATTTTTCATTTTAATATTTTAACAATATTATTTATATAACATATTGCAGTAATAACATCGGCATCTGGAATCTTGTTGATTTTTTCACGGCTTCCTTAATGTTACTTGTATCAGGAATGCAATAAGTTTCGTGGAGTAGTAGACTTTACTTAATTTTTGCAAATATTTAAAAACAATAATTAACATTGCAATTTAGGTGAAATTGCAGTGGTAAGTTTCCAATTTATAATTATTACTATGTTAAACGTCTCTAAAAATAATATGTTAAAAGCCTAAAGCAGTAAAATGAATGTCGCGCTTAAGCGGTAAGAAGAGGGAAATTGTTATGTGTGTTAGGTTGGGAATACTGAATGTGGTATTTCACACTTACCGCGTATTGGTTCTGTGCGGAAAACAAGCAAATACGCACGATCTCGCACAAAACAACTATCGCAATATCCATATTTTCATATGTTGTACAATATTATAGTATTGTGAAATTTTAATTAAGTTAACGTGTGAGGTAATTCTTTGTACTGTCAATATAAGTGACAATAGAAAGGTACCAAATTACCAGTGCGACCACTCTTATCTATAGCAAACAATCACAAAGACGAAGAAGTCAAATGTGATAGAGGTACTGCTGGCAGCGATGTTAATTATGTAAATATCCTATCTCTTTGGAAAGTCAAGGCGAAGAAGTTTTTATATGGGAGAGAAATTTTCTTCACCTTTAAGGATCAGATATAAAAAAATTTTTAATATCATTTAAGAGGAGGATAATTTTCTGCGTTTTTCTTTTGTACGAATCAGGGGCCCGAAGGCTAGCACTGCAGCTTCTAGTGGATTTAGAATGCCCTTGCACCCCCGAAAGCGTAATATGCCTTCTCATACTGGTGACATCTGTACGGCAATCAAAATACTGCGTCACGTCTCACCGTTCTGGGTAAATATAGGGTGTCCCAACAAGAAAAATGTGAATAAATGCAACAAAACAGATAACAGAATACAAACCAACAACAAGATAATGGCGCAATGTTCTAACAATGTCTTGTTATTGTTGAGTTGGCGCCACTGCTATTTTCTTTATTCACATTATTAAATTTGGCGCTCTTGCTGGGATACCCATTACTATTAAAGTGGCGAGTGACGGTGGAATGACGAAGGAAAACGGGAGAATCACCCCCCCCCCTCAAAAAAAATCCCTCGGTAACCTGGGCCTTGTCCACCACAAATACGATTCCACCACCCCTGGGATTCAAACCCGGGTCCATAGTCATCGTAAGCCAGTCAGCCAACTGAGCTACATCGTCGTCTCCCTGTTGGTGCTAATGAGTTTACAGCGCATGCTTGACATTGGCTGGTCGTCTGCCACTTTCTCTGTGTTGGGAAGGTCAGGTCCGTTGCTAGGATACGTGACAACTGAGGCCATTGTTCCCACAGCCGTGTTTACGTGTGGTTTCGACGCCGCGCAAGGTTACAGTGGATCAGTTACAATTTGTATAGCAATATGTCTTCATTGTTTAAAGTGTCCTTGAACTCTATGTACCAACAGATACTTTTATATTGTTTTTGTTTGATTAGTAACGGTTTAAAACAACCTTATCGTGTTATGGGATGGATGTATATGCGGCCTGTCACAGATTCTACCAAGAAGAGACGGACTTCCGGCAGGCTTCTGATGGACGAAACAGATGGTCACGTGTTTACTTCAAGGATTTCATAACAATTCCTCCCGCTCAATCTATACCTATCTCTAGTTCCTGAAAGTTCGCCATATGTGACATTTGTAAATTCAGTTCATAGAACTTGTACCTATCAACCTGTGCCTGATATATACCACTGTAGGGTGGACTTCGAAGATTCGAGTTCAGATCTCTGTGATCTCGGATCCCTATTTGTGGTGGGCGAAGGCAAAGTTTTGAGGACTTTTTCGAGGTTGTCCTGTTTTAACTCTCTTCATTTCGCTAACATTCCGCTTTCATTATCACATCTATTTGGAAAAGTGGAGCACCACTTGTGTTTGCATGACGCTGAATCGGTAATGCGCCCTGACAGTTGTTTCTCGCGGTGCAAAGATTGGTAGATGCAGTAGTAGTGGATTCTAGTCGACTTTCAGATCTGTATAACAGGCAACGAAGTCTCCCGGGTTTTGCTTGCCTCACGGGAGCAATCCATGTAGATCACTGCTATTCATTTTACGCAACAATGAATGTATAAACCTCATTCAATAAGAAATTAAGGGGACACTCCACTAAAAACGACAATTTTTTCCTAATCCTTTTTTTCAACAAAATTTTGAGAGGATGTTTACTATATAAATTTTTAACTCCCAAATGTTTTTGGCTTTTAATTTTGTATTTTTTTTATTTTTTAAAGAAATATTTTCAAATTCAAGATTTTAGTAGAAGATCTCAATGTTTAAAATTCGTTTATTTAGGTTACAATCATAAGACATAGAGAAACATTTCTGTGCATTCTTTGATGAATTTATTCACTTTCCAATTTTTTTTTTTGGAAAATTTGGAAAGGTTTTTTTTTCTATAACTCATGATAAAATATTAATAAAATAAACTAGCAGAATTTCTTACAAAATAAATGCATAGAAACGTGCAGCTACTTTATAAATACCTACAATAAAATTTTCATCCTGATTTATTAATATTTAGTATAAAAAAGTTGATGTTGATTTAATAAAAATAAACTTACGTAAAAATGGATTTCAAAGTAAAATTATTATTTATGTAACACATAACTATTAAAATTCTCCTCCGCTACATTCATATAGTAAATTCAGGGAGCCAACTTTAAAACAAAAAGGTACTAGATTTGTAATAAGAAATTTGTAAAAAAGAATTCTTTGATGAAAAATTAATTTTCACAGCTCTTTAAATGCCACGTCCCTTACAGACTAGAGTTAAAAACATATTAAACATATTTGTAATCTGAATTTAACTAAATCCATTTGGGATATGAAAATATACATTTTAAAGAAGTGAAATAACCAATAAAAATATTTTAGAAAATTTTCATGATTTTCAGTGGAGTTTCCCCTTAATGATGTAATGATGTAAATATTACACACAACACAAATAAGTAACAAATTTAATATTTATACTCGTATTTACATTTAGCCCGTGTTATCCTGAAGTTACATCTGTAGTACTAATTGCAACAAGATATATATTATAGCATTCAACTTTTCATAATAGCATTGTTGTTTATATAGCCGATTTAGACGGCCATGAAATAGTAATCATGAATAAAACAGGCTGTAATTTTGTAATTCCATGGATACATATTTATTAATTGAAGAGTCCACTGCAAGAATGATGGATGTCACTTTCTTGTCGAAAATGAACCAAGACTGTCAATGCATAGCTTAAGACATATAGAATGTACATAGAGAGTTATATGGCATTAACACTGATAGTCATTGTCCAGTAATGATCGGAAAATCTCAGTTAAGCTTTGAGCGCTAAGCATTTCAAACTTTCAATTGCGTCTCCTGCAAAATGTG
This sequence comes from Periplaneta americana, assembly GCF_040183065.1. Taxonomy (NCBI): domain Eukaryota; kingdom Metazoa; phylum Arthropoda; class Insecta; order Blattodea; family Blattidae; genus Periplaneta; species Periplaneta americana. The sequence continues at coordinate 12,151,589 of NC_091127.1, forward strand.
TTCCAAATGACATCCATCATTCTTGCAGTGGACTCTTCAATTGTTCTGAGTTTAGACGGCCTTGAAATCGTGAACTTGAAATATTTATTTATTTATTTATTTATTTATTTATTCATTTATTTATTTATTTATTTATTTATTTATTTATTTATTTATTTATTTATTTATTCATTTATTTATTTATTTATTTATTTATTTATTTATTTATTTATTTATTTATTTCTTACTTCCATCATTCATTTGGTATATCTCTGTAAAATACTTCATTTTCCGTAATGTGTTTTTGTCTTCTTTCTTCATTTCTTCTTCGCTTTTATTTTGTTCCTTATTTTCCTTTTCCATTTCTTTCTTGTTAAATTGTTATGTCTTCTTCCCGTAATTCTGTATTGTATATCCCTGTTTAGTCTTCTGATTTTTCTCTCTTCCCTTGATTTTTTTTTTTTTTTCGTAGCTTGCCTGACGTGCCCACTTCGTTCCTGAATGGAGTCCGTCTGAGTCACTTGCCAGATTCTGTACTTACAGGAAAGTTCACTCAATCCACCCGCGCGCACAGAATCTCTTCTCAGAACTTACTGCCCTGTGGAATATTACTTCATGGTTACTGTAGCACTAGTGACTAAGCACCATGTCATACTATGCCATCATATTCATCTCACGGTCAGTCCTCCTACCTGAGTTCTCTTGCACTCTACATTACGCATTAATATCTTTTTTTTTTTAAACATCTTCACACTGATGGGAGTGAAACTTGAAATGATTTCAGTATGTTGTGGCAGTTCTTTACTTTTGCTGTGGCTCTTCTACTTTTATGTATCTCTGAAATTCATGTTCCACTCCTTTCTTCACATATATCAATATACACTGCATTCTCCATAGAGTAATTGATAATAATTTATTTATTTAATCTGGCAGAGTTAAGGCCAACACGCCTTCTCTTCCGCCCAGACAGAAATACAGGGACATCATTTTATTTTTACTAACATTTTTAATATTAACTTGCCTATACCTCTACATCAACGCCGTTTGCTACCCCCTTCCACGACTGGAGTTCGATGGTACTGGCGTAATATACAAACAAATCACTTTACTAGGTATAGGAGGGAAGAAAAGTAGTTCATCCATTTACGTAAACTAGGAAATATTGCGCTTTTGAGTTTGGTCATTTTCATTAGGTTTTTGTTTAATCAGAATACAGTACAATATTAACAAAGAGTGTTTTTACTAACGAACTGAGCTGTCCATACGGACGTATTCATTATACTGTCTACAGCACATTAGCGTACATTATAGAGAATGAAGTTAAATTGAAAAATAATCATAATATGGATATTTAAACACATTTTTGAAAATGGTGGCCCTTCATTTCGATACAGGCTTCAGTTCTAATGTGCATATTATCGTACTATAGACTATTGTACCTAATCCCAATTACCAGTTTCGTCCTTCGTACTAGTAACTCATGTTGAAATAATTCTGTACCTACTCTGTAAATTCAATCTTCACTCCTGCCCGAACCGAAAAGATAAAATTACTGAGACATGCTATCTACTGTCCGTCCAAGTGGTTATGTCGTAGGGTCGTAGAAAGGGAGGAAATCACGTGGCAATTAATTACTTAACGAGGCCCTTTTATTTGTTATTTTAAACAGTTTTATAATAATACGTAGACGTCCAATTCCTAACAGAAATTAATGTTCTCACAAAAGAGCTAAGACAGTCCAGCCACTAGCTGGCGAATAAAAGCTGGTGGGGGAAACCGGGATACGACGTAGGCAAACGGACGACAGTACCTGTGCGAGAATGATTCAATATTGAAAGTTCTTTCGTCACTGGAAAATGTGAACATATTTTTGGAACGTACTGTTTACTATGACCATATGGCTAGTATGACTATATGCGGTCTTGGATTTGTGTGGAGGACGGTTGAACTTCATTAGTAGAAGGGGTGGGAGTGAAGTACATTAAAAAATTCAGGTACAATAAAAATTGAAGTAAAAATAAAATGATGTCCCTGTACTATAGACTTAGAGTAATTATTAAATTAATATCTAGACGTACAGAAACACGGAAGTGAATAGAAATAGTGAATAATGAAAATTAAATAAGTAGTGTTAGTGAAACAATAATAAACATTGATAAGAAATAGGTCTAGTAGTAGCAGACCGCGCACCTTGCAGCTGTAGAAACCAAGGAAAATAGAATAGACTATTTTCCTTGGTAGAAACCACCCACTATCCCTCCTGTAGTCCGGATTTGTGCGACGTGGGCCTCACACCTCTCATGCGTCGGTTCAGAAAAACCAAGGCTTAAGGAAAATTCCTGCATGACATGACACAATCGAATTGAAGGCTTGAATTGACGAACATCTCAAGTCCATTGAAGTAAATTGTTCAGGAGAGCTAGAAAAAGTAGATAGGCCTCCCATATATGGGCACTGAAATAAATATTTGTATGATTAAGACTCAACGACGGACGTGCGTAATTTGAGCCGTGAACACAGACGTGCTGTCTCTGATACCGCTATTGTATTAATATTGTTGTCGGCACAAGAATATAACAATGGATATGGAATAACTTGAGTGGTGTTCTTTTACATCCCTTCGATTAATTTAAAAAGCAGAGATGCAATATACTACAATATTTTATTTATATAAAATCATAAATGCTAAATGTCGTGACAACGTCTGCTTGGAAATACATGAGTACACAATATAGACGCGTCTATCATAACTAGACATCGGATTTTTAGGCACTAAAAATTGCAGTTTTAGGCGCCTAAAATAAGCTCAAAATTTGTAAAATTAGGCTCTATTTCAATGAAAATAGGCATTTTAGGCACATCAAGGTATCATACTTATTTCTTTCACTGAAATTTTTAGTTATACACTAAAATACGCACAAAAAAGTATGTTTAAACATTAAAAAGAATACTATATTATATTTATAAACAGAGCTGCACAAATTTAATATATTGAAACTAATGAAATAATGATTACTGATATCAAGATTACTCATTTTAAGTTATTGAAATTCAGTTCCATGCTCAGACTTTATTATAATTATCTGCACAGTACACCACCAGAATTTTTTCTAAATTCTCCACAGTTAACCTTTGCCTTTTGTCACTGAGAATCATTTTGAAAGCAGAAAAACTTCTTTCAACCGAAACTGATGTGAGAGGCGCAAATTTTAAATTAGGTACAATAGAAACATCAATACTTACTGGAACATTTACACTTTCCCCCGATATCACTCTTGATACTTTTTCCAACAATGAAAATCCTACATTCTTATTTAATACGTTGTCCCACTTATTTTTAACTTTTTTTCCCAGTTTCGCCCAAAGCAGAATGTATGTTCACTTGAGCTAATTGAGATTTCCCGATCTCTGATAGGGTCAAACATCCTGATAGAATTAATATTTAACCCTTGCCGTGACTTTCGGTGAAGTCCGGAGGGCCCAATTAGTCAAATCCACTCTCCTCATCTCCACGCTTGGGCCCCCTGGAATTTAATAAGATGCGAAAGAGATAGTGGTGTGCGGAAAGCAACGGGATGTTACCGCATCCTTCCCAAGAAAAACTGCAAACATGAACAAAGGAAGCTTTAAATAGAAGAAGAAGGATCTTCTGCGGACTTCTGGAAAAAGAACTAAGGAAGAGACTAGTGAAGTGCTTTGTGTGGAGTGTGGCATTGTATGGGGAAGGAACATGGACATTACGACGAAATGAAGAGAAACGAATTGAAGCATTTGAAATGTGCATGTGGATAAGAACGGTGCGTGTGAAGTGGACAGATAGAATAAGAAATAAAATTGTGTTTGAAAAAGTGAGTGAAGAAAGAATGATGCTGAAACTGATTAGAAAGATAAAAAGTAACTGGTTGGGTCTCTGGTTGAAAAGAATAATAGACGACATTAGGATATGTGGATCATATGCGGAGACTAAGAGGAAGGCAGAAAATAGGAAAGATTGGATATTGCTGGGTTTGCAATGAAAGACCTGCCCATGGACAGAACACTTATGTATGTATGTTCGGAATGCCTGGAATATCGTGTCTAAAAACAGTCGCTATTTGCAAAGACTAGTCGATTCCATGCCCACTCGACTGCAAGATGATCGAGATAAGAGGAAGATAGATTAAATATTGAATTGTGGCTTTTTGTTTTGTTTTTTGAACGCTTAATTGTTTGAATATTTTAAGGCCGACGCCAGTAAATTTGTTTTGTTAATGCCACGAAAGATATTTTTATTGAGAATAAAATCTTTTTTCTTTCCATTTGCAGCCACAGTATCATAATGATAAAGTCATGGCATAATATATTAATGAACCTGTTGTTAATTGCTAAAATAATCGTAAAAGAGAAAGGCGCCATTATGTATAGTTTGTCTCTCTCAAAAACAGAACAAAAAAGAACATAAAAAGCACGTGGTTGTAGTCGAACGCAGGACCTCATGAATAAGAGGCCTGAACGCTACCATTATGCTATCGATAACACACAGAATACTTCAATTATAACTGTAGATATCAGGCAACGTGGTCCAACAACATGTAACATCGCCTGTCTCCGAATTGTAGCGAAGATACCCGAAGGGCACTTTGTTTCAGGAGAGCGGCCACTTTTTCTTTTGACAGCTGTACAATCTCCAGTATGTTCTCGAATATAAACTATGAGTACACTGTAAAAAAAAAAAGTCCGTTCAAAAGCAAAAGAGGCAAAAATGTAACAAAAAGTAGAGCATTTTCTAAAAAAAAAATGATCAATAGATAATAAAAGACCGAAAAATACAAAGAAATGAAAAGTAAAAGTAGGTTATATTTTGCAAACCTAATCTTTCAGGTGAAGCTCCCTGTAAAGCAGATTTGAATAATTTCAAGGGAAAAATTGTTCCGGGGCCGGGTATCGATCCCGGAACAATTTTTCCCTTGAAATTATTCAAATCTGCTTTACAGGGAGCTTCACCTGAAAGGTTAGATTTGCATAATATATACGTCACTGTGTACGTTAACAGAAAACCACAATTCCAAGTCACACAGAGATTGTGTGCACTCGATGTGGGTCTCTGGCGTTTCGTCAGCCTACGCGAGTTGTGTGGATATAAAGGGAATAGTTGAGACGGTGTCGGGTGGAGTTCCCGGGTAGCTCAGTTGGTAAGAGCGCTGGTACGTTCAACCAGAGATCCCGGGATCGATACCCGGCTCCGGAACAATTTTTCCCTTGAAATTATTTAGGTTATATTGGTTCACGTTGAAGTTAAGAGTTTATATAGTACCCTACGATGTCTGTGATGTTTCAGAAAAAAATTGATATTCCATCACCTTCCGAACCCTACTTACTGTATAAGCGTTGTTCAAAATGGGTTCCGTCTGCAATAAATCATTCCCTAAATATTTTGATAAAATTTGCGTGGATGTCTGCCTATACTGACACATCACATTAACCTCAAAGTAGGCAAATTCCCATCCACAACGATCAACTGCACTAATGTCTGAGTTGTATTCAGAATTCTATGCAGTCAATTCCTCATACCTCCTGGACAGGGCCCTTTGCACATCGCCGACCGGTGATCAGAGAAATCGTGATGAAATTATGATGTAACAGAACAATAATTTGACTGAATGTTGATTCCTGTATTGGCGTAACGGGAAAACCCGGATGAAAACTCTAATTGTGACCTTGGCCGCCATAAGTGTCACTGTGGTCTGACCGGGACACGAACCCACAGGCTGATGGTCAAAACCACGCAGCCACTGCAAGGGAACAAGCTACATCGCGACTACTACTGCTGCTGTTACCATGGTTACTGCACGATTATATTTGCATTATTTTTCCTCATAAAATTATTAACCCTTAAATTAATAATAATAATAATAATAATAATAATAATAATAATAATAATAATAATAATATTAATAATAATAATTTTATTTTCCCTGGCAGAGTTAAGGCCATCAGGTCTTCTCTTCCACTCAACCAGGATCAAATCACATACAGAAAAATACATACCGGTATACAAATATTAACTTAAAAATAATAATAAACATAATTAAGTAAAAAGAGAGATTGAATACATGTACACAATCAGTTTTAACTTTAAAATAATAATAAAAAATATATATAATAAAAAAGAGACTGAATACATGATCAAAAACAGGAAAATACATTCTAGTATACAAGTATTAACTTAAAAAAGAATTAATACATATGAATATAATCTCACAACTACAGGAATAATAGAATTAGTATGATCAGCACAGCACGTGCTAAATTGAGACAATGACATCTAGATATTAGTGTTAATGGAAAAATAAAGTAATGACTGTGTAAAATAATAATAATAATAATAATAATAAAAATAATAATAATAATAATAATAATATAATAATAATAATAATAATAATAATAATAATAATAATAAATAAAAATTATACCTAAAAAACTAGTTCTGTGCATTTAAAATATTTTTAAACAACCTAATTTTAAACAAGTGAGGATTAAGACTACCCCTGATTTCCAGCGGTAGCGAATTCCATGAGCGGACCATGGCTATTGAGAAAGAACTTGAGTACAGAGATGTCTGATGATATGGTATTGATAGTAACAGGCGATTTTAAGAATGCATGATAGAGAAATTGGCAAAGCTTCATTTCTCACACTAGTTTTTTAAACCTTGTCGGACCGTAAAGAAAACAACTATCGCAATGTCCATATTTTATATAAGACTTCACTGGTGAGGGGTCATTATCACGCCAATCCTTCGCCCGATCAAAGAAGACATATTGACAACATCATGTGCTTTTCGGGCAGTTGACCGTGACTCTTCGTCGGTCTGAACACTGTGCGTCAGCCGTTTCGTAGGTGGACACACCCCGGTCGGCAATTTAAGGAATTTCTTGAAACATTTTAAAGAAATGTATTTTTAGTTCGTGAGCTGGAGGTTCCCGCTACTGCGATTACACGGAAGAGAAGAAAAGTTTTATAGCATGGAAGTGAGCTTGAAGCTCTTATTTTGATTGTGGGCCGAGTTCAGTGATCTGTCCATTATTGGCCAATATTGACGGGTAGTGGCAGCATTCCACTTACCTACTAGTTTAATTTTAGGCCATATTGAAGGACGCGTGAACTGGCCAGACTCGTTCTGCAGAGTGAGTAAACTGTAGTGACTACAGGATGGCTAGTAACGCAGGAACTGTCGTTGATCGAAACCTTAATCATAATAATTTTGTATTGTTTTTTCCCCGTAATTATTTATATGCCGAAAATTTTGAATTGATCAGGTTGGGTAGTGTCTTTTCTTAATGAACATTTGTATTGGTTGTCGTGACTACTTTGTACCCTCATTTATCTAATATTATACTTACAAAATACTATTAAAATATCATCAGAGGTGAGAAGTTCGTACCAAAACTGTTACGTTGTGTGAGCTTGGACTATATATCTACCGAATGAACTGTAGTGACGGACCTCTCAACGTCGTCAAACCAACAAAACACACATGTACAGTCGGGTAGTAACCAAACTTCTCTTTGTGCCAATGATCCATGGTCTTAGAATCGGAAACAAAATGAACAATTAATATTGTATAAAAGAACAATAATTAGCAATTACATTCTTCGTAATTTTCAATATAAAATAATTTACCCATACATATAAGAATAACAAACGGAATACGTAATAATGTGTATATAGCCTTGTTTTTTTTATTTATTTTTATTTTTATTTTTTTTTATCCGTGGCGCTACAGCCCGTGAAGGGCCTAGACCGACCAGCCGGCTGCTGGCCTCACGACCACATGCCGAAGCAGAGATGGACGATCATCCAACCAGAATGGAGGTATCGTGTGGTTAGCACGATGATCCCCCCACTAGTTATAGCTGGTATTCGCAACCGGATCTCCCCAAGTGTATCACGATGCTGGGTGAGCACCGGTCCCATACACTGGCCGAAATTTCATGAGAAAATTTCTTCCCCCATGAGGACTCGAACCAGCGCGCATTCCGTAACGCGAGTCCTAGGCAGGATGCCTTAGACCGCGACGCCACGGCGCGGGACCCATATAGCCTTGTTACAAATTAATAATAATTTACATTTTCAGTTTACCAAAAATATACTTTTCTACTGTATGTTCAGAAAAATAATATTTGTACCCTGATAAAGTTCGTTCTACGTCACAAAACGTAACTGAAGCAAATCTGAAGTATGATACAGTATTCATTACTGTATCACCAAGTGAACAACAGCTTCGTGGATATTATAGTAGCGCATTTTGTTTATGGCACATACGTACATTAAACCCATAATTCGTTTCAAGAACACTTTGCATTATTTGCTTTAATACTATTGGCACTTCTGCAGATTGGTATTATATATTTAAAAAATAACAATTCTTCCACATCTCGCTGCGACAGTCATTTCTATACAGTATTTTTGGAATTCAGCAGAGTGAATACTGCAGGCAATTGTTTGAAACGATATTGAAACATATGAATACCATAGGTTGAGAAAGCAAAAAATTATGTCTATTTTGATTCAAATTTTGAAGTAGAAATGTTTCTCTTGGTTGTTGTATCCCACATGAAAAAGAAAGATATTTCATATAAATATTTCGTAGCACAATGTCTCTGAAATAATATTCATTATTTACGTTATGTATACACATTATATAATTTCCACGTAATATATATCTCCATTTGCTGATAGGCTTGTATGATTACCAGTAAATCTTGAAGTTTTGCATTCAACTTCGTGTGATTGAAGATTTAAATTCTGCCATGTTAAAAACCGCTCACTAAACTCACAACTCCGCTGCAAACGTTAGCATGTAATGAAATTGCTTATCTACTGTGCATATTGCATTATGTAGTTACGAAAGTCATCCATTCACAATTGCGGATATACTGTGAGTTATGTAAATCTGGCTTTCAGCCCTGTAAAGCAGGTTTGAATAATTTCAAGGAAAAATTGTTCCGGGGCCGGGTATCGATCACGGGACCCTTCGGGAGAGCATACTGTGAGTTGTTTATGTGAACAGGTAGTAGCATACACAGCAGACAATTAGTGCAATAGAACTGAGATGATCTATATGGGTGGCTGCACACAACCTGAAATCTATGTTTTGATACGAACTTCCTACCTCTAGTCATCATTATAAACATAAACATAATGGCTTACCAAGCCTGTTCCATCTCCATAATTGGTATAGACCTCTCTCTTCCTATGACATCCAAAATCTTATCCTATCACTGTCAGGGATATATATATATATATATATATATATATATATATATATATATATATATATATATATATATATAGTGAGCCGTAAGTAATGTTATTAATTTCAGGAGGATATTCTTCGAGATATTGAAAAAAGGGTTTAATACAATTTTGCTCGTTTTGGAGATGAAAATTGTTTTATATGAAAGACTTCATAGCTTGTTTTCGGAAAGCCATTGATTTAATTCCCAATTTAAGAGAGCATTGATTTGTGATAATAAATGATTGAAAGAATTTTTGTTTTGTCTTTTAAATGTGCAGAAATTTGATTCGAACAAATGTAACTTTGTAAAAATTTCTTTACAGACCGAAAAGTACTGGAGATTACACTAACACCTGGGATTCTGTCTGTGTATTTTTGTTACCCCCTGTATACAAACGATTATTGACAGTCAAGTTAAGAGCAACTTTCTATACCGAGCGTTATTCTTCACTTGATCATCTGATAATATGTATCGCTACAATATTATATTAGAAAGTAGTTTTGAATCAATCAGCATTCAGCTCAGATAAAACATATCTTGTCCAGGGTCACATATAATGCAATCACCGTTTGTTATGCCTCTCTTCGTCATAATAAAGCACTGAACTCGCTTTTCCCCTTGATGTTTATTAGTGTTCTGTAATAGCAGTTTCTCTTTCCCATAGTGAAGACGTTCGTGAAAAAGCACAATGTAAGTATGAAATAATATTATCTACGTATTTTTTTAATTCCAGGACGGAGGGCATATACAAAGGCTAAACACATACATTATACAATCTAAACACAAACAAAACACTATACAAACTGAACATATAAATTATACAGTCTAAAAACACACACACACACAAACTCTCCAAACTAAATACACAAAAAACTATACAAATTGAACACACAAATTATAGTCTTCACACACAAAAACTATACAAACCGAACACACAAATTATACAGTCTAAACACAAACAAAAAACTATACAAACTGAACATATAAATTATACAGTCTAAACACACACAAACTCTCCAAACTAAACACACAAAAAACTATACAAATTGAACACACAAATTATAGTCTTAACACACAAAAACTATACAAATTGAACACACAAATTATAGTCTTCACACACAAAAACTATACAAACCGAACACACAAATTATACAGTCTAAACACAAACAAAAAACTATACAAACTGAACATATAAATTATACAGTCTAAACACACACAAACTCTCCAAACTAAACACACAAAAAACTATACAAATTGAACACACAAATTATAGTCTTAACACACAAAAACTATACAAATTGAACACACAAATTATACAATCTAAACACAAAAACAAACTATCCAAACTAAACACGCAAAAAAACTATACAATTAACACATAAATTATACCAACTGAAATACATAAATAATACCAACTAAACACGGAAACAAACTATCCAAACTAACACACACAAAAATAACTATGTAAACAATACACAACTATACACAGTTTACATAGTGTTCGTAATTTCTTCCAGTCTTTTCCATGCCTGCCTGTCCCTCGCTGTTCTCGTCCATTGTGCTCCAGTCTCTCTCCGGAACACGTCCGACCACCTTTTCTTTGGACATTTTCTCCTTTTCCCAATGCATGGGTCTAATAATATCCCGGCTGAGTCAGAGATTTTCATGTAAAATTTCTACCTCGGAACTAGAAGAGATGGCGGTGCACAACTTCTAATCACTAGATTGTGCACGAATATGCCTGGGTTAAATCCCAAATCTCTCCGCAGTGCATATGAAGAGAAGGCATATGTCACTGTTGATAATGATACGTCCGTCGGACGGGGACGTTAAGCCTGGCGGCACCTTGGTGCTATTCGACAGGAGTAGGCTACGTGTCGGCACCGGGTTTCCCCTTCTCCTTTCTTTATCTTCTTCATCATCACTCATTCCAGACACTACACTTACACGAACACTTACACATACACTCTCCCTAGTACACGACATAACTCTCCACAGATACACATCATGTACAGCCTGGCCCGCCGAAGTGGTGTAGAACTAGAAAATGGGTCACAATCCTGCCATCTATCCGCAATATGCGAAACCTGGACCACGTAAAGTGAAGTGGGTAGGCATTAGATACATAATAATAATAATAATAATAATAATAATAATAATAATAATAATAATAATAATAGTAAGATAACTCGGGCGAACTACATTTACTTCTATTATAAATCGTAGATTATCGGAATACAATTTTCTAACACAACAATCACTCTAGATTGCTTATTATAACCATAAATTGTATAACAAATTGCTTTGTCACTGCATGCACCTTTCAAATGTCATTTCGAAATAAAACCTTCACTTAGTTAATTATGACTAGTGTGACGTCAGGTAGTACTAGTATAGTAGATATTCGAACTTTCAGAGGTGCAGACTGTAATTCTGACCATTATTTGGTGATTGGAGAATTAAGAGAAAGATTATCAGTAGCCAAGCGAGTAGAGCAACAAGTTAATATTACTAAATTCAATATTTTGAAATTAAAGGACGAGGAAGCTAAGCAAAATTATCAGGTCGAAATTTCGAATAGGTTTGCCACTTTAGAAAGTTCCGACGAAGTTGAGAAAGAATTAGATGTTAATAGCGTGTGGGAAAATATCAGAGATAGTATCAAAATTGCAGCTGAGCAGAGCATAGGTTATTATGAAACTAAGAAAAAGAAACCGTGGTTTGATGAAGATTGTTGCATGGTAGTAGAAAGAAGGAAACAGGCAAAATTGAAATTCTTACAAGATCCAGTTGAGGAGAATAGAGATAATTATTTCAATGAAAGACGGGAAGCAAGTCGTACACTTAGGAATAAAAAGAGAGGTTACTTGAAGGAAAAACTGAATGAGGTAGAAACAAATAGTAAGAATAAAAACATTAGAGATTTATATAAGGGTATAAAGGAATTTAAGAACGGATATCAGTCAAGGGTAAACGTGATCAAGGATGAGAATGGTGACTTGCTTGCAGACTCTTCATCAATCCTAAACAGATGGAAAAACTATTTTGCGCAACTACTAAATGTACATAGGCCAAATAGAAATGATCGGGACGATATTGAAATACAAACTGCTGAGCCATTTATACCCGAACCCACGATTTCAGAAGTCGAAATTGCGATAGAAAATCTGAAAAAGTACAAGTCTCCAGGTATCGATCAAATTCCAGCAGAATTAATACAAGAGGGTGGAAGTGCATTATATAGCGAAATTTATAAACTTGTACTTGCTATTTGGGAAAAGGAAATTGTACCAGAACAATGGAAGGAGTCCATAATTGTACCTATTTTTAAAAAGGGGGACAAAACGAACTGTGGTAACTTTCGAGGAATATCACTTTTGTTGACGTCGTACAAAATTTTGTCCAATATTCTTTTGAGGAGATTAACTCCGTACGTAGATGAAATTATTGGGGATCATCAGTGCGGTTTTCGGCGTAATAGATCGACTATTGATCAGATTTTTTGTATTCGGCAGATAATGGAGAAAAAATGGGAGTATAAGGGTACAGTACATCAGTTATTCATAGATTTCAAAAAGGCATATGACTCGGTTAAGAGGGAAGTATTATATGATATTCTTATTGAATTTGGTATTCCCAAGAAACTAGTTCGATTAATTAAAATGTGTCTCAGTGAAACATACAGCAGAGTCCGTATAGGTCAGTTTCTATCTGATCCTTTTCCAATTCACTGCGGGCTAAAGCAGGGAGATGCACTATCACCTTTACTTTTTAACTTCGCTTTAGAATATGCCATTAGGAAAGTTCAGGATAACAGGCAGGGTTTGGAATTGAACGGGCTACATCAGCTTCTTGTCTATGCAGATGACGTGAATATGTTAGGAGAAAATACACAAACGGTTAGGGAAAACACAGAAATTTTACTTGAAGCAAGTAAAGCGATCGGTTTGGAAGTAAATCCCGAAAAGACAAAGTATATGATTATGTCTCGTGACGGGAATATTGTACGAAATGGAAATATAAATATTGGAGATTTATCCTTCGAAGAGGTGGAAAAATTCAAATATCTTGGAGCAACAGTAACAAATGTAAATGACACTCGGGAGGAAATTAAACGCAGAATAAATATGGGAAATGCCTGTTATTATTCGGTTGAGAAGCTCTTATCATCCAGTCTGCTGTCCAAAAATCTGAAAGTTAGAATTTATAAAACAGTTACATTACCGGTTGTTCTATATGGCTGTGAAACTTGGACTCTCACTCTGAGAGAGGAACATAGGTTAAGGGTGTTTGAGAATAAGGTGCTTAGGAAAATATTTGGGGCTAAGCGGGATGAAGTTACAGGAGAATGGAGAAAGTTACACAACACAGAACTGCACGCATTGTATTCTTCACCTGACATAATTAGGAACTTGAAATCCAGACGTTTGAGATGGGCAGGGCATGTAGCACGTATGGGCGAATCCAGAAATGCACATAGAGTGTTAGTTGGGAGACCGGAGGGAAAAAGACCTTTAGGGAGGCCGAGACGTAGATGGGAGGATAATATTAAAATGGATTTGAGGGAGGTGGGGTATGATGATAGAGACTGGATTAATCTTGCACAGGATAGGGACCGCTGGCGGGCTTATGTGAGGGCGGCAATGAACCTTCGGGTTCCTTAAAAGCCATTTGTAAGTAAGTAAGTAAGTAAGTGACGTCAGGTAGTCCATTTAGAGAATCGTGGCAAGCAAAGCGCTCTGAATTAGACAGTGCTTTATTTAACGTCTGTTCTTAGACGAGACGATCCCGTATAACGGAGCTAAAGTACGATGGAAATGGTAGGTAAATCCTATACAGCAGCCGCATGTGTACCTCAAATTCCATGACGAGAATCGAATCTGTATTTTTTGTTTTTTCTTTCGTTTTTCTGAGGGTGCTTCAAAAATACGGGGCATAATTTCAGGTATGTACTTCCCACATGTAGACAATCAAAATATTTCATTACAACATGTGTCCGGAAATGCTTTATTTCCGAGTTATGGCCTTCACAACATTGAAATTCACCGGAACGTTTTTCTTTCCGCAGGTCGTTGCCGTCAAAGGAGACATTAAGAGGGCCATGTTTTAGAAGACACTCCACTGATCAATCGTCAACACATTCACTTCTTGCATGATGGCGCTCCTGCACACTTCAGTCGTATGGCTCGCCGGTACTTGGATCGAAGGTTTCCTGATCGATGGATAGGTAGAGGTGGCCCAATTGCTTGGCCTCCACTCTCGCCTGATCTGAACCCTCTCGATTTCTACTTGTGGGGCCATTTAAAATCATTGGTTTATTCGTCTCCGGTGCCTCATTTGGAATCCCTTCGGAATCGAATTGTGGCATATTCTGAGGACATACGCAATACTCCTGGAGTTTGGGATCGTGTTCGCAGGTCAATGAGACATCGATGTGAGGTCTGTATTCAAGCAGGAGGTGGACATTTTGAACATCTTCTGTAATGACAACGACCTGCGGAAAGATAAACGTTCCGGTGAATTTCAATGTTGTGAAGGCCATAACTCGGAAATGAAGCATTTCCGGACACATGTTGTAATGAACTATTTTGATTGTTTACATGTGGGAAATACATACCTGAAATTATGCCCCGTATTTTTTAAACACCCTGTATATTCATAGGAGTGTGCAAAATAATTTTACTGAACAGGAAATTTGTTAATCAGTAATGGAATGAGGAGGTCAGAGAAAATATTAATTCGGCTGATGACAAAAGACTTTCGGGGAGCGAAAAGATCCTTTGCACGGCGTAGTCTCGAAGGAAAGTAAAACTGTTTTCGTGATAGACTGAGACATTGTTTGGTTGTGAATGGTTCTCATTTTAAGCATCTGTTGTACAGTTGCTTAGTGATAGTGTTTCTTTTTCTTTTTTTAGTTTTATGGCCTACTCAATATGATTTTACAGCTCAAGTTTGAAGTCCACGAAATAAGTTTAATAAATAGTTAAGAGGTTAGGTACAGCTTAAAGGAGTAAAATTTTGGAAATATTCAACATTTTTTCCTCCATTACTGTATTTCGTACAATAATGAATATTAGTATGTGTAAAACACTGTCTTTCTGCTATACGATAAAAATATTTTTACGATTTAAAAAAAATATTTATATATTTTTTTCAAAATTCAGTTCACTGTGCAGTGATGAAGCGTTTCCCTCATAAATAAAAAAGTATCCAACATTCTGTGATGAAATTTTTTTATGCTCGACCATGCCGAAATGTAGTAATTATACACCTGGTAGTAGCCCTTTAATGCACCTCATTAAAGTACACCTACTCATTAAAGTTCAGTTGTTCAGCCAATGAGAAATCACCATTGTACCATTATAAAACCGTAAGTATCGATTATTCTCGGATATGCAATCGAAAGACAATTAGCGAAATGTCACGGAGGCTGGAAATCCAATACTGTCGCAGAAGGTTATGTTCTGTTACTATAATAATTAGCGTTAATTGTAAATAATATTCAAATAAATTCAATTTGTCATCTCGTTTTTCAATTCTAAATCAATTTCCAGGTTATATCAATATTAATGTTCATGTTATTCTCTAGATTATATCAAGGTCAATGACATTCGTCCCTCGGAAAAAATCAATACTTTCGCGTCTGCGCACATCTCACAATTTAGAAGGTCAGTTCCGCTCTTCACTTAGATAACCATAACATGAATACTTATGAATAATTTCAAGTTAGAAATATGGTCGAGCATAAAAAGTCGTATGAAACTTGCCTATAATGGTAATTAAGACGCTCGTATGAAAATTATGAAACTCGCTTGCGCTCGTTTCATAAACAAACATACTCGCGTCTTAATTACTACCATTATAGGCTCGTTGCATAATGTACTAATGTGTATTTATGCATGTCATATCTACAATATGGTGCAAAATCACTTCTCTACCTTTGATAGATTGTCTGATAAAAAATTAATTCATGAAAAAAAATGGTCAAATATTAGTATTTTCTTCTAATACAAAATAAAAAAGACATTATTTATTAAGGAATGTAGTTGAAAGACCATGATATTGTAAACATGAGTTTCAACAATAAAATAAAAGAGAGAGAACATGAAAAAGTTAACAAGTTTATGAGTTATGAGGGAAACTTTTCATCACTGCACAGTGAACTTAAATTTAAAATATATATATATATATATATATATATTTAATCGTAAAAATATTTTATATATATATATATAGGAGGAAGACAGTGTTTTACACATACCATTTTCCATTATTGTACAAGATACAGTAATGGAGGAAAAAAATGTTGAATATTTCCAAAAGTTTTACAGCTTGAGCTGTACCTAACCCCTTAAAAGACACAAAACGGGTTCATACGTAAACTTTAATGGAGCCTATAATTTTTTAACTCTGCCAACGAAAGTAAAACGTTCTATTCTATCCAAATATGTTTTTAATTTTGTGTACATTTTAATTTAATGAAAAGCTATGGCAGTTTAAAAATTAAGCTTTTCTTCAAATGACAAAATACTCGGAGAAAGTCTGCCTCACAATAGTCCTGTTTACCATATGTCATACAAGCTTTCTTCCAGTCTTTAGAGAGAAGCTGTCAACTAACTGACAGAGCTCCGGGTGGGCTCCGCCCTCCTTTTAATGCAGATGCTTGTCAGACCTCGGGAGTAGCATAAGACATAAATCAATGACTTGCTTGTACAATTACCATTAAGCTAGTAGAATGGACTGATTCATAATTGAATTGGGGTCATAGTGCATTTGTGAAATACTCTCTGTGTTGGTACTTGAAGGCAATACTTCAGTTAGCCCTGGAAGTTGGTATAAAGAAATAGTGCAATGTACAGTACATACATCCTACATAGCTATATTTCATGCTTTGAAAACTGAACATGGTTGGTTCATAAGAGTTTTTAGGTTTCCACGGTGACTGAGATCAGAATGAAGCTTTTGGGCATTTCATCGCGTGCTAGAACTTGACATTTCCAACGTTTCGGAACCACTTTGTGTCAAAAAATTATCTTTGTGTGTAGATATCTCCCTGAGCACGAGTTTTTTACTCCTTCAGGGAAGAACTAAGTTTGTATTTTTGTCAATGTTATTTTATTAACAATAAACAATAAACAAACAATAAACTTATAGGTTCCATCATCCGGGTAAATATATCGACGCGAAGCAAGAGTGCCGAATACATGGGTGAATATACTGTAATCTATACTAATAATAAATCTGTAACCGAAATTTTTCTGGTAATTTTCGCTTTTCCAAAAATAATTGGTGTTAATATGTATAATTAATCATCCTGAAACCGAAAATCGCTTTTTTTTTTTTTTTTTTTTTTTTTTTTTTTTTTTTTTTTTTTTACTGTCTGTCTATCTGGATGTTTACCTTTTCACGCAATAATGGCTGAACGGATTTCGATGAAAATTGGAATATAAATTAACTTCGTTGTAACTTAGGTTTTAGGCTATATGACATTCAAAATACTTTATTTAAAAGGGGTGTTATAAAGGGACCTGAATTAAATAACTCGAAATATCTCGCTTGTTATAGATTTTTGTGAAAAATGTTGCATAACAAAAGTTTCTTTAAAAATGATTTCCGATAAGTTTTATTCCAAGCAAAATTTTGATAGGGCCGATATTTAAGGATATACAAGAGTTTTAAAATAACAATATACATTTTCACCGCCACCTTAGATTATAGCGTCGTTGTTCCGTAACTCCTATGTGCAAAATATAAAATTTTTCAGTAACCTAAGACTAATTTGGAAAAATGTTAAAACGACTTATCCTTGCACCAAAAACGGATGTTTCCTGAACCAAATGATCATATTTGAATTATTTGCATGTAATAACAATTAAAAAACATGTTAAAGGAATTATCATTGCACCAAATGAGTGGTCTCTGGACCGAAATGATCGCATTTTAATTATTTAAATACAATTTATATTTATTCCTAACAAGTGCAGCGGAGCGCACGGGTACGGCTAGTTTTAAATATAACAGTAATAAATTTAGCAGAAAACTTTAATCAAAGTGGAAGCCACCGCTGTGCTACACCTGTAGTAGAGAGCTAGTCGGTGGTATTCGAGCTCTGAGGCTGCGTTCATACGTGGGTTCGAATCCCTTTTGGGCTG